>NW_027505800.1:0-30000 GCF_021521415.1 Bidens hawaiensis
ACATCGAGTATGCACACAGCCCCGAAAACATAACAAGGAAGTGGGGCTAGAAACTCACCTCAATGCGGTTGCGTTCACCGTTTACGGTTATTCCCTTCTTGAGCTGTGCACGGCTAACTGTATAATAATTATACGTATCAATAAACTATCACTACACATATCGTCTTTCTAGTTTAATCATTACCCTCAAGGAACGGGGGGTCCAGGGGTAGCAGCCCCTGGCTGGGGTTAGGTCAGCTTGGAAAAATTTTATTTTCATTAACTGTCTTAACACATTTTCCATTAGCATTTTTGAATCATTGAACAATATGCTACTTAAAATTTCAAGGGCTTATTTGTAATTAAATTATTCTTTTCTAGGTCCAGGGACCATTCTGTCATTCTGTTAAACTTCTAATTCGTTACTTATCCTTAACGAACTGACTTGCCATGACGAACTGGTTCTTGTAACAAATTGGAACCTTTAAAGAACTGGTTACTTACACGAATTGGACTTTTAACGAACTGGACTCTTAACGAATCAGTCCAGTAGCGAACCAGTCCAAGTAGCGAATTGGACCTTCTAATTCGTTATCTCCTTTAACGAACTGATCATAACGAATCAAGGGTAATTTGTTACCCTTTTCCCTTAACGAATTGGATACGAACTACAGCTAGTTCGTTAATCTTTCCTTAGCGAATCAGCTGGCGAATTACCTCTAATTCGCTAGTTATTCCTTAGCGAACTAGGGTTAGGTCAGATTTGTCAGAACATTCCGTGACAACCTCGTACACGTTTTTCCGGCGCCGCCATTGCCGGAAAACTCACCGGAAAAACGTATCTTCACCGTTTTACACCGTTTTTCATCGTTTTTCGTCCCGTTCGATCCAGATCTGAGCTAGGATGACCCCTAAGCTCATATTAGGTTCGGTTTACACCCGATTCCACCCGGATCTCATGACTTAAACGGTTTAACGGTGTCAGCTCGTCGTTTCATGATTATATCTAACGGATTTAAGCTCACGACAAAATACTATCATTACCTCGGGTCGGTTCTCGGTTTCCTTCTTGATATCGGTTTAGAGAGAGAGAGAATCTTAAGCGTGTGTTTTGGATGGTGTAAAGGATATGTGTAAATGAATTAAATGGAGGATTAAGGGCATATATATTTTTGATCATGGGCTTAAGCCCATGGTCTTTCCTTCATTCCTCCATAACCCAAGTCCATAACCCATATCCATTTACCCAACACAAGTCCATCTCGTATTCTATTCAACTAAACCGATAACGACCCGCTATAAAATAAACGAACTTTATTTTATTAATATAACCGAAAGTAGGATGTTACAGGTCGGGATTGATTCCTCTTTCTTGGTTCAGCTAGATAAGGAGAGAACTAGAGAGAGATCTTAAGTGTGTGTTTTGATGGTGTATGGAGTATGTGTGAAATGAATGATTAAATGGGTATTATGACTTATATAATTATGGATCATGGGCTTAAGCCCATGGTCTTTCTTTCTTTTATTCATAGCCCAAGTCCGTAACCCATATCCATTTAATCAACACTAGCCCAACTCGTATTCTATTATCTAAACCGATAACGTCCCACTATAAAATAGACGAAATTTATTTTATTATTATAACCAAAAGTAGGATGTTACAAATGAGCAATAAAAGTTGGACATCTTAAAAATATGAGGTCATTGGGATTCTCTTTATATATAGTACTAGTATAAAACCCGCGCGATGATGCGGCGGCAATCAATACAGTTTCTGTTAGTTTATCAATCTTTTTCGTGTAGTACTCATGTTAATTTCTTATTCATGTTATATTCTACAAACGTTTATTACATTAATTGTTTCTATTCTTATATATGTTAATTTGTTTCACTTGCGCTCAAATTCACGTCGCTTTGCAACCGCAGCGCGCAATATTTGTTGTTCTAATGTCATCACTATTTGATATCGGGCGTACGCGTCGGTCCCTGGCCGCAACATGTGTTTGATTTTTTTACCTTTATAACTTTTTTTAAATAGTTTACCATTACATTTATATATTATATGAATATTAATGGATAATGTATTTTTTTAGCACCAAGTCGAAAATCGTAACCATTAGTAACTTTTTATTTATATATTTATTTATATGCATAAGTGAAAGAAAAACTGTCAAAATTTAAAAAATAAAAACATGTAACTAATACCCTTCTAAGACTTGTACATTGATGCAAGAATGACTTATACATTATAGTCCATACCTCGATGTTCAAAAACTTTATATCGAAATGTTGACAAAAATTAAGCACGTCGCAACAGTGCGTTCGTTTTTTTTAATACATGGTATATTAGGTATTAAAGAAAACAAAAATAAATAAATAAATTTGGCAACTACATAGGTAAACTTAAAGGGGTGAAGGATAACTATTATATAAATTTACAAAACTTTAGTAAAGTTGAGGGGTAAAACATGTAATTAACATTTAACAAATTAAAAGATCGTGGGGTGGCATTGAGTTAAAGATTACAATGCCCTCTTGACAACTTTAAGGCATGCAACAAGTAAAGTACATTAAGCAACTATAATTGTACTTCTTAAATTTTAAGAGGTTCTTTGGATTTGCTTTATATATAGTACTAGGTTATTAACCCGTGTACGACACAGGTAGAAATAAAAAAAAAATCGTATAACAAACACATGTAATTTAAAACCACAACATATGCTATACACAATATTTCTGAAATATATATTTCTTTTTAAACTATATATAAGTTAACTATTTTTAAATCAAAAAGTATTTTAAAACGAACTCGCCCGTATTAAATTTAGTTATTAGTTTATAAAACTAAACTCCCAAAAAATAGAAAAGTAATTTGTAATAAAACTATTGTAAGTGAGGAATATATGGTATCACCATTAAATGAAAAGTTTCATATTATAAGAGCATATATATTAGGCATTTTTTTTGTTTAAATTTTTAAAATAACAAAATATGACTTTAACATCAATGTTTGACTTATCAATTGGATAGATAATACTTACCTTGGAACTAAATTTATCAACAATTATCTTCAAGTCTCCAACGCATTTGTACTTTCCAACCACTACATTGAATCCACATAGCTCGCATAAATATGTTCGTCTGCGCTAACAGCCGATTATAATAAGAATATAATAAAAATCAGAGGGTCGCGTATACACTGGTGATGAGTCAAAAATAAATTATGACCCGTATATTTGACTTTCAAAACAAAGAAAAAGAATGTTTGTGAAAAGAATTCTCATTGAGAAAATTAATGTTTGGAAAAACATGTCATTAAACACATAACTCAAATTTAGGAGTTAACTAATTTTAAACTTCCGAGATTTGAATTACTAAGTCAACATAATAAATTGTGATTAAAAAAAATTAGGAAACTCAACTAAAAATTAAGAAATAACAATTAAAATTAAAACGCTAATAAAATGTGATTGTGCTTAATTAATTATCTAATATTTTGATCATAATGAGTTACCTTGTTACTCATATAATAATATGATAATTTAATTTTCTAAATTTTAATTATTAAGTCAACATAATATATTTTGAGCAAGAAAAATAGGGAAACTTATTTCAAAATTTAGAAGAAACAAATCAAATCAAATTAAATTAGAAAAGTAATACAACGGAAATTTATTAAAAAAAATTATATTAAATAGTTAATTAAATTAAAGTATACGCAAAAGAAAAAAAAAGAAACATATATAATTATTGATTTAATTACATAAACAAAAGCATGCCAAAACTCAACCAGCCAAAAATGGCTGGTTGCAATAGTTTTAATTGAACCAATGGTTGCTTCTAATGATCGTTTGAGAAACTCAGTCAAATGATCTTTTGAGAAACTCATATGACTCCTGCAAAAAATGATACAATATTTTAGATATATGAAATCAAACAAATACGTGCATTCTGATGAACAATTCTTTATACTTTTTCCATTGTTAGCCTCAAAGTGCACTAAAAATAATTACATGGTTAGGTTCATCATGTATTACCTAGACAATCCTTCCTGGCTATTTACAAATCCCTTGACGTCACCCTTATAATGAATATATATTATTAAAGGGAAAATGTCAAACAATAATAATAGAATTTAAGTTTAAATAATAATATCAAGAGAGAAATAAACAAACGTTTCACCATCAAACCAAGAAACTAAGAAACACGAAACCATAATCCATTTAAACAAACGTATTCAAATGCTAAATCGAATTCAATTTTTTTTCTAGAATGGGAAAAAACCAAAACCACCACTGAACCCTAGAATCAGTTGACCCAAACTCATCTTAACCCATCGCCCACCCTCAACTGACCCTCCCGTTTTGCCAGCCTTACTTTAGACCCATTTGATGTAATGTAGCTTGTCATTCCATTATAATCCCCCAAAACTAAATAGAAACCTAAGGACTCACAACTTGCTTTCGATACCTTATCTTAAAAAAAATATGCATTGTACCTGGTGAAATCTTTGTTGCTTCCGCTTAACTACTTGCACCAGTTACCGTGGCCTGCAAAATTGGCTTTTACTAATACAAACAAGTATTAAGATAATAAAAAATGATATGTTAAAAACTTGTTGAAGAAATTATAGGATATCGAGACATTAGGTAAATTGACACCCACAATGAACAAAAAATATATTCAATTATGTGAAATTGAATATGCGATGTGAACTTGCAAGTTACATTGTTAGCAAAAAAAATCCTATATGCCTTCACATATAAACCAACTCAAGTTTCAGATTCTGTTATCCTGCAAAAAATAAAAAATAAAAACTACCCAAATGGTATGAAGTGTTGAAACCACATGATGTTCGAAAAAAATACAATTTAAATATATTAAAAGAAATCAAATTCAATTAATCCAGTAATGTTAGATTCCAAGTTGCAATTTCACTATATAGATTAAAAATATTCATTTTATATGGAAAAATATCTAACTTGTAACAATTTCATAGGGAAGACGCCAATCACAATTAGTCGATTAAACCCTAGACCCTAAATCATTTAAAACCGACAGTCCGTTTTAGAGCACTAAATCAAACTTGTAGAAATATCCAACTTCTTCATATTATAACTCTAAATTATTTAAAACCCACTGTGGATTAAACACAAATCGATGAAGATATTGATTATCCAACAATAGAATAAATGTATATCGTTTAGATATGATAATACCTGAAATATGGGTGAGATTTCACATCCAATCAAAACAGAAAAAGAATGAATAGATATAACGTTAATTGTAGAAACTCTGTGATGATTGAATGTGTAACATCCTAAAATTTATAATGTTGAATAAAGAAAGTTATGTTAGTGATTTCGCGTTTTTAATTATTAATATCGAGTAGGAGCGGGTCATGGACTTGGATTAATTGAGATAGGATAAATGAGAATGGGATTTCAGGGATATAAATACCCCCAAAATCCCAAAATATCTCATTTCTCACCAAACTCCACACACACTCCACACACTCCTCAAAACACACACATTCTAACCGATCAAGATTCGAAGCCGAAACCCGAGATTTTGTTGATAGATCTGAGTTGGTAAGGTAAGAACAATCCAACAAAGCTATTACTACTGTAAATGGTTAGGATTGGATGGGTTAACCGGACCCGAAACCCAAACTGCCCAAATCGGACCCCTAAAACGTCGATTTTAGGCCGATTTGATGGTTGGGATTTGTAGGCGCCGATCATACGATTCCGTGGGTACCAAAATCGAGTTATTTGGCTAAGAAACGAAGGAGTTATGGGCAAACAGATCTGCAGCGCGATAACTTCGCCTGCAAGATTAAGTTCGCCTGATGAACTTCGCCTTCAAGCGTAACTTCGCCTTCAAGCGTAACTTCGCCTAAGGATAACTTCGCCTACGGCCAAGTTCGCCTAAGGTTTAACTTCGCCTGAAGCCAAGTTCGCCTGAGGTTTAACTTCGCCTGAAGCCAAGTTCGCCCGAGGTTTAACTTCGCCTGAAGCCAAGTTCGCCCGAGGTTTAACTTCGCCTGAAGTGAAGTTCGTTTAGAAAATAAATTAAAAACCTAATGGAAAATGTGTTAAGGCAGTTATCGAAAATAAAATTTTTCCAAGCTGACCTGGCAGCTTAACCCCAGCCAGGGGCTCTGCCCCTTGGACCCCGCTAGGGGCTGCCGCCCCTAGAACCCCGCTGCCAGGGGCGCTGCCCCCGGACCCCCGTTCGTTGTGGGTCATATATAGATAGAAATACAAAACGAGTAGTAGTAGTAGTAAATTGATATGTGTAAATATTATACAGTTAGCCGAGCCCAGTTAAAGAAAGGAATTACGATCAACGGCGAGCGTAACAGGATCCAGGTGAGTTTCTAGCCCCATTCCTTGTTATGTTTTCGGGGCTGTGTGCATACTTGATGTGTTGTTAATACATTTATCCTAAGTGATAAAGTGTATGCCATATGTGATATATGTGATATGTATGAATGATTGCTTGATGGTTCGTGAACGATCTTCGGATATTGCACGTACTGTCAGGTTGTAACGTTATAAAGCCATATGTGATATATGTGATATGTATGAATGATTGCTTGATGGTTCGTGAACGATCTTCGGATATTGCACGTACTGTCAGGTTGTAACGTTATAATTATGGTAAGTATGATATGTATGTTTATGTGTATGAACGTAATAAAGTTAATAAAAGAAGGAAATGACGGTTGTATGGTAACGAAGAGGGAACTGAACCCTACTAATATTCGAAAACAAGGGACCAGACCCTAATAATATCTGTGATGTTAGGGACCAGACCCTAATAATATCTGTGATGTTAGGGACCAGACCCTCATAATATCTGTGATGTTAGGGACCAGACCCTAATAATATCTGTGATGTTAGGGACCAGACCCTCATAATATCTGTGATGTTAGGGACCAGACCCTTATAATATCTGTGATGTTAGGGACCAGACCCTTATAATATCTGTGATGTTAGGGACCAGACCCTTATAATATCTGTGAGGTTATAGGGCGAAAGGCTCTTTAAAACGTATGATTATGAATGTAAAGAAAGTATGTAAGTAAGAAAGAAAGTATGTAAGTAAGAATGAAGGCATGAGTACTTATGTGTGTATGAAAGAAAGTTATGAGGTTAAGTACGTATGTATGTAATAAGGTATTGTATGGTATTGTATGATTAACTAGAACTCACTCAGCGTAGCTGACTTTTAGTATGCACGCAGGTGAGTAGGTTGAGACAGCTGGCTTGAGTGGAGGACACATGGCAGAAGACTAAAGCCTGGCATCTGAAGATCTGATATGTTTTATAAGTTATGTTTGATTTTGAAAGACAAGAGGAATGTTTTAAGACATGATTATGAATCGATATGTAATGTTTATTGAAAGTTTTATATTCCGCGTAAAGTTTTTAATTAACTCTGATATTTAGAACTGTGTTTATGAGTAAATCCAACACGAAAGTAGGGTTACCGGTAACGGGGCCTTACAGAATGGTGGAAGACGACGGAGTGTATTAGACAAAATAGAGAAGAAGTAGTTAAGGTTTTGTGTAAATTAATTTGAAATTGCTTTTCCAATTGAAACGGGTGAAGAGAGTGTATATCACTTTCAACATTGTAATTTTTTTTTGATTTATTATAATAGATAGAAATTCTATGGATTAATGATAATTTTGAAAAATAGTCAATTGAACCAATAGAAATGTGTTAATAGTCTAAGTAGATGGGTTCCTAATTAATTGAATTTGTTTTTGAATTATACAATTGGAAATAAATTTTAAAAAGTGGTTGTTATATATGGAAGTAATATGGTTGAACCAATAAGAAGATGTCATGTGTCAATAAACTCTATTGGTTTAATAACATATAGGTTAGTAATCTGTGTACTACACGGGCGGAAGTATAAAAATCGTTAATTAAACACAAACACACACATATTTATATTTGAAAAAAATGTAACGGATTGTTTTACATAAATTGGTTAGAATAAATTGTTTTAACATAGTAGAAAAGTTATGTCATGAATTGTGCGATGCAGCCTAACCATAAACATGATCAGTTCAAGTGTTCGTAAAATTATTAACGTATCAAACATAGACCAAGCTAAACAAAAGTAAACATTGAACCAATGTCTCCGATGAAATAAAAGAATTGGCAAGCCATCATTTTTATGTTTTTGTTATGATCACTCAATAAACTAAAAGAGTAAGAATTCAAATTTGTTTATATGTACGATTTACCAATCATTACTAAAATTCACCATTAAATATTAGAATACAATATTGAATTGAATATAAAAACG
This sequence comes from Bidens hawaiensis, assembly GCF_021521415.1. NCBI lineage: Eukaryota > Viridiplantae > Streptophyta > Magnoliopsida > Asterales > Asteraceae > Bidens > Bidens hawaiensis. The sequence goes on from NW_027505800.1 coordinate 8,309, forward strand.
ATGTCTATACGTAACAACACATACCGTAACCTGCAAGAATAAACAAAGCAAACAAACATTATTTACATGACAAAATTTTCAAAGTAATTATTTAAAGAGGAAAATTAAAAATGAATAAATGTTACTCACTAACTACTTATCTTAAAATAAATATGAACTAAGAATAACAACTTGAATATACCTATTTTAAGGAAACGTTAAAACCTAATTAAATATAATTAATACAAAATAAATATTTGATTTTAATAAATAAGGAAATCGTATTAATTGTTTAGAAAATTGTTTGAATAAAAAATGGTAACAAGTTTGTGTTAAGAATTATAAAAAGGTAAAGAGTCTAATTTTCAAAAAAAATAACTTTTTCTAAAATCATTTTAAGAAATGTCAAACATGCATCTTGAAAGTGAGCATTTTGAATATAACAATGTAGAGTATGTTTTGCAATTGTTTTAGTAAACAATAGAGAATGCAAAACTTGAATATTAACCATTAATTTTAGGTTTTGTATGGTGATGGTTTCTTTTTGACATTTAAGAATATGAATAAATGATAATTCAAAACAAAAAAATATGAAAATGAAGTTGACTAATATGTATGAAAAAACATATTAACAGCTTCAAAATGATTCGAAAAGAATTAAATTTAAACGGATTTACATATTCATGTATATAGAAAGTCTAATTTTTTTTTATAAAATAAAATATTATATAATTAAAGTTTCATTTAAGATATAATTATTGGTTAAAATTAAATGCAAAAACTTAAATTCAAAGAGCTTCACATAAATAGAAAGTATAACTATTGTTAAATCGATAATTATTGGTCAACATAATACAATTTGTTATTGAAATTAAATTTTAGATATATGAGAATATTGTAAACCCATTACCTTTATATATGGGCTAGAACTTCCCACTGCAGCCACAATTACAAGTCCTAAACTATATACGGTTGCAAGAATTTCTAAAATAAATAACAATGATTAAATAAACTAATAAAATGATTTTGTTCATAATAATAAAACTTACACTGATAAAACTTTATCAACGTTTCATATTATTTTAGTTCTCAACAAACTATTTAGCTTACTCTGTGTGTATACATTTTCATATTTATAAAATAACTAAATTCCATTTTATTGCACATTGAATTTTTACTTTTAAAATTTAATAATAAATAAATTGAATTGTTTTATGAATGTTTGATTTCTCAAGGTCAAACTATGTAAATACATTAAAATAGAGCATTTTGCCTAAACATGTTCATTTTGGTCAATACTATCAAAGTATTTTGGTAGAGATTTTGATACTTTTAGCATGGTTGAGTAAACTTGCACTCAATCATTAATTTTACAAACAATAAGCGTGTACTCAGTCATTAATTTCACAAACAATACCAAATAGGAATAAAATTGTACCTTGCGGGAACGATAGGCTTGCAAAAAAACAAATATAATCAACACAAAGAACAGTTTTAACACCCTTGTAAATAAATTCTAAAACCATAAAAATCAAATATTTAGACAGAGAACATCAATAAACAAATAAAAATCGAACCTTACCATGATGATCTAACAGTGAATACAAAAATCGGAATCAAAATCCCGCATGAAACACAATCAACTGATTAAAGCCGTAAATAAATAAAAAGTTAGATTAACAAACAAAAGAGACAATATTCACAAACCTAATACCTTAGGGAGAACAACGACTATGACATCAATCGGATTTTGAGCGGCCATACTGAAATTAGGGTTAACTTTACTTGAGAGAGATGATTGGTGAGTTATATATATGTCCTTGAAGAATTGAAACTAAATGATCCCAATTGATGTGACCATTAAATCATTTGACTACCAAGTAAAATAAGTTGAAAAAATAAATAGTGGTCAAACTTCTTTAAATGATATTCTCATAACTATTTCCTTAAATCAAGATATTCTTAATTATCATAATTTATATATTTAAAACTTTCTGTTTTGGTAATTTAATATTTATTTATTATGGTAATCATAAATTGGTTGTGATTAATTAAAATTTGTTTTTGAATTATTTTATTGGGAAGAAAATCAAAGAAGAAGTAGTTATATATGGAAGTAATAGGGTTGGATCAATAAGAAGATAACATGTGTTCATAAACTCTACTGTTTTAATAGTATAGGTAGATATAATTCATATAAGGTGTGAAAATAAAAGTTAATAATTTTGTTATATATATATAACTCAACTGTTAATTAGTAAATCGTAATTATAAGTCAATGTTTACAATAATAAGTCAATGGGTCAATGGATCAACAATGGATTTGTAACTCAATTGTTATTGTTAAACAATAATAAGTCAATGGATTTGTATTATAATTGTTAAAACTTAATTAATGACCGTAATTAAGTCAGTGGGTCAATGGGTCAAATGAATTAATTATAGTAAAACTTAATGATTGTTAATTAATTCAAATTTACATTCAAATTTACACTATAATTTGTACAATAATTAATTCAAATTTACAAATTGATTACATTCAAAGAATATATAATAATTAATTCAATTAATTCAAATTTACAAATTCCGTAATTAAACCATTTTCTTAATCAAATGGGTCATCTTTTCCTAAATTTAACATGAATGGTACAAACCTTTACAACTTTATGAATTTGATAAATTTAATTAAATATAATATTTTAACAAAATTTTAATATTTTAAATCGGTAATCTCTCTATATTATATATATTATCTGTAATCTCTATATTAAATCCGTAATCTCTTGATGAAATATCAAATAATTATCTGAATTATATATTATATATTATCTAAAAAATTAAAAAAGGTGATGGATGAAATTAACCAAAAATAATAAAATATTCAAAATGAAATTTTGAATAATTGGTTTTCGAAACTATAGCTACGATTTTAAAATATTACATTAATTAGAATATTAAAAATGAAAAATTAGACATTAAATGAAAGAGGAAAGATAATACTTTAATAGCATTGATGAATCTTATTTTAATATATTATTGATTTATTTTATTAAGTTGAAAATTAGATAAAGCATTGATATACATGGAAAGTATCAGAGTCAATCAATAGGAAGGCAGTATGGACTTAAAGCCTATTGCTTTAATAGTATAGTTAGATAGATATAGATAGATAAACTTGTCAAATACATTAATAAACTTAAGAGGGTGGAAAGGTAACTATTATATAAATTTACAAAAGCTTAACATAGTTGAGGGGTGAAATATTTAATTATAATTAAAAAAAATGAATGTGTCGTGGGGCATTGATTTAAAGACCATTATACCTTTTTAACCACCTTAAAACATGCAACAAATGTGGTACAATGAGCAATCAAAGTTAGACCTTTTAAAAATTCAGAGGTTTTTGGGATTCTCGTTATATATAGTATAGATAAAAAAACAATAAATATTTATCGCTTACTAACGAAAGTTATATATAGGTTTCTAGGAGAAAGTTAACATAAAAATTAAATTAATGTGCTAATTGTAAGAATCAAATAGTGTAATTATATATAAAAGTAGTGTAATTACACTAGACTTTAATTATTATGTTGTATATATAATTACAATACTTGATTCTCACATGTGTCTAAGCATAAATATTTATTATTTACTAACGGAATTTAGATGGGAAGTATAATGAGGGGTACTATATATATCTATGTATATTATTATTGGTTTAGGTTTGATTTCTTTTGAGAACTACTTTGAGTTTTAAAAATTCGAAAGAACTCAACGTAACAATTTTTTTTTAATTTGTTTTTACACGTATGTAATACGTAAGGTTAAGTAACGTAAAAATTTTTTACACACCGAATCGATTTATTACACATGTGTAACTAACATTTAAACTTGTGTAATCATTAAAAATATTTATTCTCTCTCCTGATTAATTTTTTAATCAGATTAATTCTCAACCACATATTTCATACTCATTTAATTAAATGTGTGGTTAATATTGAATTCTTAAAGTTTTTATAACTAATAAAGGTTCTCAAAATATCTTTCCCCTATTATTATTAATTTTATATATAAAAAGACCTCTCCATCAAAAGAGGTTACAATCTATAAATCTGTTGGATTTTGGATATTATATGTGTACACGCCCTTGATAATCGATGAGGAATTTTGAAAGCTCTTCAACGAACATGTCATAGAGGTTGGATTTAGGTAAATACATTTTTTTATCTTTCGTGTATTAAGAGTTATGATTCTATTATTTGTAGTTGATGATTTAGTGTCTTGGTTTAACTATAATCAAACTTTCAGTTAACTGAACACTCATAACCGTTTGATTTTAAGTCGGTTTCGTTATTCGGTTTTGCATATTGGTTCGGTTCAATTATTTGGTTTGCTCGGTTTGGTTTCAGTGAAAACGGGGCGTCTTAGAAAGGTATTAGTTTAGTTCGGGTCAAAACAGGCCGTTTTACAAAGGTATCGGTTTGGTTTGGGTCAAAACAAGCCATTTTAGAAAGGTACCGGTTTAGTTCGTGTCAAAACATACAATTTTAAAAAGGTATCGGTTTGGTTCATGTCAAAACTGGCCCTGACTATTTACAACTGCACTAAAATGGGTGTGAGGTTGTGAGCTCAGGTAAGTTACGGAACTGTGTCCCATTTCATGCATCTGCAAATAAATAGTTGGTGTGTTATCATATTTCATTTCAATTGCACTAAAAAACGTTTTATCTATCGGTGATGCATATTTATTTTTTATTAATGGGTTAAAACGGGCTAGATCGAATTTATTAAAGAGGCTGAAATATGATTAAAAAATGAGCACAAATTTTCTTTCATTTGGTTGAATGAATGAACATATTGTTTCATCCGTTCATCTACGATTTTGAACGTTCATTTATGTTGGTTCATTTAGTTTTTTGTTAATTTAATTAAATGAATGAAAATTGTTATGTTTGTTCACTTTGCTTTCGTGAACATTAATGAACAAACACAAACGAACTTGAACACGTTCATTCTTGTGGGTAGGTTTATTAACTTATCAAGGATGTTGACTTATAATATGTTGACTGATGTTGACTTTAAATAAAAAAACAAAAATTAACTCCATATCCCTGGTTTTTTAGTTTTTTAAGAGTCGATCATGTTGGCTTTTAACAGATAAATTTGTGGTGACTTCTAATAGAGTTCAAAGTCTTTAAACCTTTATGTTGATACCATGATAATATCTCAAATGATGATGGGAGTTTTCTCCATATGATTTTGTCTCGAATAGTATCTGTTATTTTTCATGTTTCACTATTGTTGGCTGTGTAATTATTTTGGTTGTTTACATGTTCATTTGATACACTACGTTTAGATACATATCAAATTTCTCTTTACTTTACTTGAGTATGTAATATGGTTTTAAACTTTTAATAACTTTTTTTTTTGGGATTAATTGCTTTCGTATTTCTAGCCCAGCCCAAATGAGTTATTTAATCAGCCGATAGTTTATGTTATATTTACTATTGCAGCCCAATAATAAACAATGTTTTTGAGTCTAGGCCTCTTTAATCTTTATTGCAAGTTGCAACTAGAGGTGCACATTGTAACCAGTTAACTGGTTTCTAACCAAATCTCTAATCGCTTAGTAACTGGTAAATCTATAACCGATTAATACTCGAAAATAACTGTTGGTTTATAACAGGTTTTTCATTTTGACTCCAAAACCGGTTAATAACCTATTATAAAAACGGTTAACCGAAACTGGTTTTAGGTTTTTAAATATCTTTTTTAAAATCGGTTTTTCCTGGTTATTTACCGGTTCAGTTATACCCTTAACCAGTTTTACCGGTTACAGTTTTTGTGCTTGAAAACCGGGTAGTACCTGACCCGATTGACCGGCCTAACTGGTTAGTTGACTGTTGACCACTAACTAGTTATTATATTAAATTAACCGGTTTTCGAATAATCAATTAATCGGTTAGTACATGTCCAGTTGCAACTACTTATTGGTCCTGAGTGAGTGTCAAAACAATGTTCTTTTACTTTCCTAAGATGAATTTTATAACTAACTAATTAACATACAAATATGATACAATCTTTTTAATAAAATTTCATTGAAGAGGCATATTAACAATGGAATGTTTGAAATGGAAATTCTTAGGTCAAAAGGCTAATCAAAGTAAAAAAGAAAGTTAAAAAATCGACGTGTTAGATTGTGAGCTAACAAGTTTCCATATTTTAAAACGGTATGTTATGTATTGGTAGCCGTCAATTAAGATAAGTTGGTGCTTATCATTAATGATGTGGCCGGTCATCACCATAAATTATAGTTGTTCGTGAAGTAATTTGCTATTTGTTGGTAATTTATGCTTAAACTGATTCATCTAAGTTTAATACTAGAGCAACCACGTCATTCATATAGCTTTATAACTTTTGATTTTCATATAACTTCTCTCCCTCTCTCTCTCTTTATAAATACATATATAGATATATTAGTTTCACATGGGAGTCTTTGTTGCTGCTAAGCCTTGTTTTTTTAGTGTAAACACTATAATGTATGTACAAGATCGAGTGTTCTAAATTATTTTAATTAATCCAAATTTAATACTAGATCGAATTTCGTATAGCTTTTGATTTTCATATAACTTTTTTTTTCGTTTCACCATCATGCTATGAATACATATAGATATATCAGTTTCACCATGGGAGTCTTTATCACCACAAAGCCTTGTTATTTAGTGTAGACGCTATAATGTATGTACAAGATCGAGTGTGTTTTAAAATTTTTACTAGTTAATCAAAATGGGTTAAATTGGCTTATAATTTTTTTTAAGTTGGTTCATTTCTTGGGGGCTAAGTACTAGTACAATGTCCATGTTTCTCCAAAGGACCGACTAAATGACATTATTGTCAACTAATTAATATAAGTGAGTTAATTAAGAAGTAGGTGACAACTCTAAACATATTCACTTAAAAGGTAATTAGGTTATAAGGTCATAAATGTTTTACTTGACATGATATTCTCAAAATTCTCTGAAATTACAATTCACAAAACAAAATTAATTAAATAATAGATTAGAATAGATGCATACTCTTACTTTTTTTTTTCAAAAAAAAAAAAACAAATCAATCACAAAGACTTTAGCTTAGGGTGAAGAGTGTCGAGCTCAGGTAGTATTTCCTAGGAGTACACCGCCGCCAACCCTTTAAAATACCCTGAATGGTAGTTCTAAGGGGTAGCATCCCCGTGAAAGATTTTCGTTAAGCGGCTGTTGGAAATTTTGACTAGGCGTTTAACGACTAGTTTTAACTTTATTATTATTATTATTATTATTATTATTATTATTATTATTATTATTATTATTATTATCTTTATAAATAACCAAACACAGTTGAATATACACATTATTCTTCAACCATTTTATCAATTTATCTTAAAATCAATCTTTTTATGTGGAGCAACCAAATCCCAATCGATTGTGTCACAAAGATAGAGCTATGAAGAAGTAGCATTAGCTAAGCTTGGGTCTATGTTTCCAAAGACATGGACCCCATGGAGCAACAAACGTTAAGTTTTCGGCCACAAGTTTCGATCTATTATATTGTTTTTCAGATGAAGGATCACAAAACCTTTAGCAGGATTGATCGTCGCTGATAACTAGCTTACGTGTGGATACCAATAGTTGATCCCTTTTCACCTAGTCCATGTTTCTCAAAAGGCCTAATAAAATCATTTTTTTTTAAATCAATAGACTGATTATATATATAACCCGGATTGATAAAATATATCAATATCATGTATAAAAAGACATACAACTATTCATTAAACATAATACGAATAACTTTTAAAACAAAACAATATATGATCACATGTTGCCGACACATGTATTGGCAACATGGCTCCAGACCCACTGGACCATGAATGTTCTTCGGGAGCCGTGCATGTTGTATACGGCCCCCTTAGAATCATGGGACACATTCCCAACATAGCCTGAACCACCCCCCACCCCATACACCCCCTGGCAGACATCTGCAACCTCCCCGGGAAACATAGGGTCACCCACATACCACCCGTTCGTCAACGGGTTCGTTGCGATCTCTGCAAGCTCGTGACCGATGATATTGATCACTCCGTCCACTTCCGCCACCCCATTGGGGGGTTTCAGGGGATCCACTCCGTGCATGTATTTTGGAACCACATACGGCCACGCGCAAGTGCCTGGGCACATCTTGGCTGAGTTGCCCACCCAGATAAATGGTAGGGTGAACCCGGCTATAGAGGGAAACGTAAAAAGATGGAAACCGCATATTTGACAGAATTTTTCGATGTAAATGTCCTCGGATGTGAGTACAATATAAACTCCACCCCCGGGATCCGCACGGATGGGATTGTTTTCTGCGGTGATTGCTGTGGCGATAACGGACTGGATGGACAAGCGGGTGAGTGATTGACCGTGTGAGCCATTATCGTCTGTTTCACCTCCCAATGCAACGGACCGAGAGACATTGGCTCCGCTGAGGTCCTTGTACATGGTTATGGCTCTCCACCAGTCAGCGACTGATGGAGAGCGGATGTTTGGGGCGTTGAAGGACTCGATAAAGTCCCGAATGATTTGCTTATGGCTTTCTGGCCAGGTACCGTACCATATCAGGTACACGGAGATGTTGGAGCTTAATACGGGACCATTATGATACTTGAAGGTGCCAGTCGTATTCACAAGGCCTTTCAACTCATCTGTTCCGGCCGCAGCAGGGGCCGTGCATACGACGGAGAACAAAATAATTAGGGTAAGTGAGAGTAGAGAGAAAGGATTGTAGAGAGCCTGCACGGTGCACGTTTGATTGTAGTGAGAGTTTTTGAATTTGGTGTGAGTGAATTCATTGAATGGATTTAAACAAACCTTTGCTATTTATAAGAGAGACTTAATTGTTGTACACTTCCAAGTTAATTGTATGATAAGCACAACAAATTAACAAAATGGATGGAGTAAGAAAATTAACTGTAATATCTTTTCCTTTACCTTTTGCAACATGCGGAATTAACTTATTAACATTGAAGAATAATAATATTAAATTCAAATATTTTGAATTTAATATTGAGCTCAAATCAAGCCATACCTCCGATTCTATTATTGGAAGATGACCAATTGTATTTATTGTATTGAATTTCTTCCTTATTTTTAGCTTTTATATTTGCTATATAGTGTAACAACATTTATCAAAAACTAACTTTGAATTTCCAATTATCAATTCAATTTTTATTATGATATCAAAGCACATGATCTGAAGGCAGCCATTACTAATCCTCTGTATCCTCCGTCATTCCTTATTCTATTATGCTACGTGTCGCGATGTGGTCGCTCCCCCCTTTTTTTGGAGTCACCAGATTTACTTGATTTTTAAATGAAGGTTTCTCATGCATTTGACCCGAATTCATGGGTATGGGTCTTACCAAACCCAGATATTCCTTAAACGGGTTATAACATCTCATTAAATAAAAAATTATTCTCAACAAATTATTGATGTAAAAATCCTATAAAATAGGATATACTAAAAATTAATATCTTATTTATTTTATAAATATATATATATATTACTTAAATTAAAAACCAATTTTATAGTAAAAAAAATAAACGGGTCTTGGGTCTCATCAAACCATAAGTATATTAATAACTTTCATAAATATTATTTATAATTAAAAAAACCAATTTTATAGTAAAAATATAAACGGATCTTGGGTATCATCAAAACCATATAGCTTTTAAACCGGGTTATAACATCTCATTTATTTGTGAAACAATTTATTATCAAATTATGAATATATTATTAACTTTCATACAATAAAAAAAATATAAATTCAAAAAATAAATAAATATTAGAACAAATAATATAAAAGAAACCCCCTAATACGGGGGATAAAAACTAGTATATATATATATATATATATATATATATATATATATATATATAAACGAAACCTCCTTAAATTCTCTCAAGCCACCATATTGCTTTATTTATAAATGAAAACTTCTCATGCATTTGACTCGAATTCACGGGCATGAGTCTCACCAAAAGTAGATAGCTCTTAAACGGGTTATAACATCTCATTTTATTAAAAATTAATTCATCAAATATTTGATATAAAAATCCTATAAAATAGGGATATACTAAAAATTAATATCTGATAAAAAAAATATTATTTATATTTAAGAAACAATTTTATAACAAAAAAGCGGGTTATGGGTCTCACCAAACCCAGATATCAACGGGTTATAACATCTTGTTTATTTGTGAAACCATTTCATTAACAAATCATAAGTATATTATTAACCTTCTTACAATAAATAAAATTAAAATTCTATAAATATATATAAATATTATAAACGAATAATGTGAACACCCCGTAATACGGGGGGATAAAAACTAGTAATATATATAAACAAAACCTTTAAAATCTCTCTGGTTGCTTCCTAACTTTTCTCAAGTCATCAGATTGTTTTATTTGTAAATGGGGGATTCTCATGCATTTGACCCGAATTCATGGGTATGGGTCTCACCAAACCCAGATACCTCTTAAACGGTTTATAACATCTCATTAAATTAGAAATTGATCTTACCATATATTGATAAGAAAATCCAATAAAATAGGGATATACTAATTATTTATATTCATTTTTTTTGTAAAAAGATATTATTTATAATTAAGAAACAAATAAGAAAATCCTATAAAATTGGGATATACTAAAAATTAATATTTGATTTTTTTTAAAAAGATATTATTTATAATTAAGAAACAATTTTATAGTAAAAGAAAATAAATGGGTCATGGGTTATCAAACCTAGATAGCTTTTAAACGGGTTATAACATATCATTTATATGTTAAATCATTTCATTATCAAACCCTAAGTATATTAGGGACTTTCTTACAATAAATAAAATTAAAATAAAAAAAATATATAAATATTAAAAACGCAAAAATGTAAAACAACCCCTGTAATACGGGGGGATGATATCTAGTTTTGATATATTTTATTAGATAAAAGATCCAATACAATAATTCCTAATCGTACATTACGTACGCGAGTTCCTACACTGTTGATTTCAAAATCACGCGATGGCAATATTGTAATTTTCATCAACTATGATCCACTGCTCCCATCGATTCTGTCCGCCTTCACTATCACCGTTCATCAATTCGTCAACGTCCAACGATTGTATTCTCCGTCGTGAACACCCATCTTCCTCTGTCACGAGTTGTTCACAGGTTAGTTTATCAAATTGATCAATTGAAATTGAAATTGATGAACTAATTGATCAATTAAACTTTAAAATTGATCCAATTAATCATCAATTTGAAGTTTCAGTTATCAATTTTGAGTTTGAGTTCTGGGTTTTAACATTGAACGTATTAACATTAACCTAAAACGTATAAACAGAACGTATAACCTTTTTGTACTGAACTTTTTAAAGTTTAATTGATTTTTGTCCTGAACGTTTAAATAGAACGTATAATACGTTTAAACAGAACGTATAAAGTTTTTGTATAGAACTTCTAAAGTTTTTTGTATAGAACTTCTAAACCTTTTGTTAGAACTTCTAAAGTTTTGGTACAGAACATCTAAACTTGAACGTTTAAATGTGCCCGTTTTGGTCAGAGCGTTTAAATTTGTAGTTTTGATCAGAACGTATTAGTTAAACGCTTAAACTTTTTGTTCATTTGTGGTCAGAACGTTTAAACTTTTTCTTTATTTTGGTCTAAACCTTTTACTTTAGAAGTTCTAGACAAAAAAATTTAGAAGTTCTGTACAAAAAGTTTAGAAGTTCTGTACAAAAAATCCAGAACGTTTAAAGTTTTTGTGCAGAACGTTTAAACATGAACCCTAATCATAGCTCAATTAAGTGTATTATTATGCAATTTTATAAACGATTGATGATTCTAAAGCCTCATACACATCAATTCTATTGATTAAATCAACAATTTTTGATCAATTTGAAGATTATTAAACTATAGCGATAATGGGTTTATCGATTTTGATTATGCTTTAGTTTTGTGGATGATTTGATTATGGTTGAAGGCTTGCAACAAATGACGATCTGTTGTGCGAGAAGTATTTTTTTGATTTAATTACAATTATGTCACCGCGTAGTTTTAATTGCAATTAGGATTTGGTGGTGCAAGGTCTCGTGTACCTAATGTACGATAACTTATTATTGTACGTTAACCCTCCTCTATTTTATTATTTATCGTAACATGAATATCATACAAATGAATGATATTAAAAGATATACTGCTATAAACTTGTAATCAATGTTTTCAGACCCGGCCCGGACGTCGACCCGGGCGTCTTACCGGGTCAAAGGTCGGACCGACCCGGCAGGGCGGACTGGTGTTTGACCCGGATGACGTTATAAATAATTTAAATATATATTTACATATATATATATATAATACAAAAAATTTATGACTTAAATAATATAAATATGTAAAATATGTAGGCATCAGTGAATCTAATCAGTGTGGATCGATGATGTACCAGTGCAATTATACTTAATTATAAAATAGAAAAGGAAAAAAAATGAAGGTAAAAGACGGCATAAAACGATATAAACTACCTAATTTCAATAAACAATATAAAATGAAAATAGGAAGGAAGAGATGAAGGGAAAAAAAAAAGTTAGTGCTTAAAAAAATACAAATGATTACTTAGGTTTATCCTTTTAATTTTAAATGTAAGGTAGTGTTTCAGCTAAATTAACAACAACAAGGCCTGGTTGGTTGGCATGTTGGGAAATCCTTAAGTCATTGTCTCCCTTAATGCCCGGGTTCCATTCCTCACGTGAAAATGAATTTTTGTTTAATAAAAAACAGGTTTGACCGGTTCACCCGCTGGTGAACCGCTTGTATGTGCGAACTAGACCGGAATTCTTAACGGGTCCTGGTCACCGGCCGATCCGGTCCGGGTTTCAAAACACTGCTTGTAATCCTCCTCCAGTTGGTGCCACAATTGAAAGTGAACATTTATAACACTAAGGGTATGTTTGGTATGGGGTAACGGAATAAGCGAGTGAATGGAATTGACAAGATAATGGAATGACTCATTACCATTTCATTGACATGTTTGGTTACCATATGGGAATGACATTAATTATTAGTTTTTATTTTTTGGTAAGCTAGAAAATGTTGGAATAAAATAAAAATGGTAGTGAGTGGCGGTGGGATGATGGTGGTGGGCGGAGAGAAGTAATGGTGGTGGTGGGCAGCGGTGGCGATGGGTAGCGGTGGCGGGTTATGGTGATAGTGGGTGGTTCAAATTTAGAGCTTTTTCTTCTAACCTAAAAGCCTAAAGCTCCTTCAACCAAACAAAACTTTTTATTAAGTATTAGTTTTTTTCTTAAAAAGTTAGAAGCTATAAACTCTTAAAAGCTTCTAAAAATTCCATGACAAACATACCCTTACTATAATATTTCAATAGCTATCATGAAGATTATTAAATATATCACACCATTAGAGCATTCCCAACTCATCCACTAAATTTATGAGGGGAGAGTTTGTAAATTGTAAGGTGGGATTTTAAGTGGCTGTGAGTGTGAATTATAGGGTGTATACTTTTTGTAAATTTGGGGAAACTTTGTTTGTCTCTATTTATTTTTTTAATATTTGTTGAATTGTTAGTTGACGGGTGGTCCATTAGACAACCCTTAAGTGATATAAGATAGTTAATAACCATGCATACAATCGGTTTATTTTGTGGAATTAGTTGACTATGGTTACTCATATAATTGTAGGTAGGAGAAGATAGACGATGTAATTACAAGAACGTAGGCGAAAACGATGAAGAAAACAGAGTTGAAACGAGAAAGTTATGAAGAAAACAAGGAGGCAAGAATGGAAGCCACCGTAAGCTACGTATGGCAGTTTTAAGCCACCGTAACGGTGGCCACCATAGCTTACGGTGGGCCTGACGCTGAAACTTGTAACAGCCTTATAAACTCGTTTTAGGATCGGCTTTTGACATTCTTATCATATCCTTTCATCCAAAAGCGACCTAGAGGCGATTTTGGGGTGAAATACATTATTGTGAATGTGGTAATCAGTAGAGACTCAATTTTGATTCATATGCAAACTTTAATTGAAGGAATGATGAACCGAATCATGCTCGGCTAAATCCCTTTGTGTTTTCTCTCGAATTGTAAGGTTTATTTATGAATGTATGGTTGAATGTTTATGCAATTTCTGAGATAATAGTTTGATCTTATTGATTTCATTATTATGGTGTTTATGCATTGAATGATAGATTGTAAGTTTATTGAATTCGTGTTCTAAACCGTCAGTTCTTGGTGCTTTAAGCAATCGAGATTAATCGGGAGGGATTCGGGTTTGGATAAACTAATTGGTTTTTGAGTGATTATCTTGCGTTGTATAATCCAAGTACTTGATCCTCAATTATCGCAATCGTTTACATAAGCACGAACATTATTTATTGTTCATCTCAGTTTAAACATTAACTTTGACATTCATAGAAACCTGAAACCGAGGGAAGACATATTTTCTCATATTGTTTAAAACTCGTTTATTGCTTTAGTTATTTTTGTTAATCAAAACCAAATAACCAAAATCTTTGAATTTACTTTTTGCACTTAGTTTAATTTAGATAAATAACAAAACTACTTGGTAACACAATTTCCAAAAACTCCCTGTGTTCGATACCCGCTTATCGCTATCTAATAGTTGTAATCGGTTTATTTTTTAGTGAGTCTTTGACGTCACGTAAAATTTTGGCGCCGTTGCCGGGGAGTAGTGTGCAACGTGTGTTAGCTTTTGTAATTTTTGTTCGTTATTTTCGGGTTTACGCTGGTTGTGTTAGTGTGCAGGTATTTACATGTGTATGCATACTAGAGGCTCTAACAGGTCATCACCACTAGTTATCGATCTTGAGATTGAACGAACACTTCGAAGAAACCGAGTCCTGGTTAGGGAGAACAAGCTTCTTGGTTCTCCAACTACATCAAACAGCACCATGGATTCACCAGCTCCCACTTCAGGTCAAACAATCCCAACCACACCTCCACCAATTTCCTACCATACATACTTCATCGAGTGAAGTAAAACCAACCTACACAACCGAGCCCATAAACACTCAATTCACTTACTCAACATCATCAACATTGCCACCTATTTACAATCTTTTTCCTACCTTTGGTGCATCGTCATCTTAACAAAACCAACTACCAACCTTTCAACCACCACAATCAAGTTACCAATATCAACCACCACCTTTCATGCAACATTCAAGAACACAAGGTGACGGTTACGGGTATGGGTTTGACAGTGAATTTGAGGGGTATGAAGTGGAAGGTTTCTACGCGAGAGGTGATGGAAGTCAAAGGGTAAATCTAGGAAATTTTGCTTATGGTCCATGGCAACAACCGGGACCGGTGCAAGAGCTTAATGGACAACCACCACAAGTTCAACCGGTTGTTGTTCAACAACAACAATCTCCACAACAACAACCGGTTGTTGTTCAACAACACGTTCAACCACCGCCGATTATTCAACAACAAGCTCAACCGCAAGTGCAACGGCAAAGGCAACCCCAAGATCAACAATTCAACAAAAAATGCCCCAACTACAGTTTCAATAATTTGCACAACCAAGGCCCGTTTATAGGCAAATGGGTCAACCAAGAGTACCAATGGGGGTACCAAGAAGGCATGAAAGAGAATCGGTGAGGGGGATTGAAGCCCTTTTTTGACCGATAATTACTAATAATCCGTCTCCGGTGGTTATTCCTCACAATCAACAAGGGATGACATTTGAAGTGAGAACCAATTTCCTCCAAAGTCTACCAATGTATAAAGGTCTAGCAACGGAGGAACCTTTTCCACTTAGAAGCATATGACTCCATTTGCAACACGATTGGGGTCAAGGTTTTACATCGGATGAGGTTAAGTTGGTCTTGTTTCAATTTTCGTTGGAAGACAAGGAAAAGAGATGGTTTTACACTTTGCCTTCAGCATCCATTTATACATGGGCAGAAATGCAACAAATATTTTTGGAATAATTTTATACGGCCCAAAATACCAATGATGCAAGAAGGAGCTTGAGAACCTTCCAACAACAATCGGGTGAGATGTTTCATGAGGCATTTGAGAGGTTTAACATGATGATTAAAAATTGTCCTCATCATAGTATTGATTTATGGGAATTGTTGAATGCGTTTCATGAGGGTTTGAGTATGGAAGATGAACGAGATATGCGGTCGATCACAAATGGTACATTTGGTACCAATTATGAACAAGATGATTGGACGTATTTGGAACAAATGACGGTTACATCGAAGAGAAAGGCTCAAACCGGAAGAAGAGCAAGGCCGGAAATTGGAAGACCACACGTACAAGCCGTGGAAGAAGGAGGGGTACACGCTACTAATCAGGTAATCGATGTTTGCATGAACTGTAATGAGTTAGGTCATGCTTCAGAGGTATGTACGATGGGTCAAGTACAAGTGGAATAGGTGAATACACTTTAAGGGGGGGTGGCAGGAATTACAATATGAACTCCAATACTTACCACCCCGGTTTGAGAAATCACCAAAATTTTCGATATGGAAATCCGGCTACTCAATCCAACCCGAATTTCCAAGGGAATCAAGGAAATTATGTTCCTCGCCAACAATATAACATTCAAAGTAATTCTTATGGCAGGAACAAACAAGGGTTTCAAGGTCAAAGGAATGGCAGTCAAAGTGGGTCAACGGGTCAAAGTTCATCAAGTGGAAATGAAGTCATGGACATGTTAAAGATGATGCAACAAGACATGCAACGTAGGAATCAACTTGATGAAGCTCGAATGCAAAAGGATGAAATCCGTGACAAAGCCATCCAATCGTTGACCACTCAAATGGGTCAACTTGAAACCGATATGGCGAATTTGAAGAAAAACAGCTTGAGCTTAAAGAAAGGGGAACAATGTGCAAATCAACGCGGTAAATCTTTTACCTAATTTTGAAATTTCTAGCGTTCAAAGTGATCCAACACCACAGTTTTTTGAGAGGGCCAGTGGTGGAAGATATTAGTGATGAGATTGAAAATGTGGGTAATTATGAAACAATTTTTCAAAATAACTCTAAATTACAACTGAATGAAACATCTTTTTGTGAAAATTGTTCTTGTGATAAATGTTTAAATGACAAATTAACCAAAATAAGGGATGAGAGGGTTGATAATAATATTATCCTGAGTAACTCAAGACCCAGGAGTGCCCTTTTTATCAATCCAAATTGGTGAATTTAAAGCTGATCGGGCACTACTAGATCTTGGAGCTTGTGTTAGTATCATGCCCGGTAGTTTATATGATCAGTATGAGTTTGGTATGCTACAAAAAGTAAACACCACCGTGGTATTAGCATATCAAACTCATATACTTCCCCGAGGCATGCTATATAATGTGATGGTACATGTGGAGGATTTATGTTACCCGGTTGACTTTTTAGTGCTTGATTATGCTAAAAATGTAACTAACACGCAACCCGCAGTCATATTGGATAGACCCTTCCTTGCCACTTCACTTGCAGTGATTGATTGTGTTAAAGGGACATTGGGAATTAAATTTGGGAATCGTGATAAACGGTTATTATTATCTGAAAATATTACTTCACTCTTGTTGACAAGGAAAGCCTTAAGGCGGATTTTTTTAACAAGTGTGTATCCTTGAGCAAGGATTACATGAAAGTGGAGTGTTTTGTGATTAACAGGTTAGTTGAGAAGAAAGAAGTTGAGTATCAACAGAGTGAGAAGGTGGCAGAAAAAGGTGGCCGACCAAGGAAGACGAAAGTGAGACATCCACCTAACCTAAATGATCTAGGATGGAGATTGAGGATGTTCGGGCCCGACCCTAGTTTGCCGGAAGACTGGCAACAGTTGCTTGAAAAAGAGCGTGCTGATAACGAGAAGGCTACACGGGAGTGGGCCAGTCACCCACCTTGAATGTTATAAAGTTTCAAAAATGTGGTAATTGTACATTTTGTACATTTTTATTTTTATTTTGCATTATAATTTCTAGTATGTTTGTTATTAATGGTATTTTAAGCATACCATTTTAGCAAAAACTAAGTGTGGGGAAATTCTTATGCATTTCTTTTCGACAATGTGTTGGGTGTAGGGTAATTTTGATGTTAAAAAAAATAAAAATAAAATAAAAAATAAAAAAAATGTGCCAAAACCATACATTGGGGACAATGTAGCCCAAGTGTGGGGACGTGGAGATATTTTTGAGAATATTTCAAAATTTTTGAGAAAATTTTTGTTTGTGGTTCAAAAGATGTGTTGAGATAAAGGTCCCTTTTCATGGTCATAATTCCCTTGTGTGAGTGTTGCCAAGTTTTAAAAGAAATGGTAATAGATTTTCAGCGAAGAGTGACATGTTTTTGGTTATTTATTTCACGTACCATGCCAGTAAAAAATTTTTGGTTGGAACTTTATACCACGGGTTTTTGTGGTTGGCATTATTTGAAGATAGCAGTGTGACCCCTCTTGTTAGATCTTGTGTAATGAATGCGTTCCGAGACCTTAGCTTAGCATTAGTGCAAAAATGATAGAGGCATTTAGGTATAGCCTCGTCTGGATGAGTGCGAGTGTGGGTTTTGGGGGTTGGGCCTCATACATTATACATATGAGCGTGGTTAACGAGAGGGGTGGGGGGTTGGTTCCTTTAGAAGCCATTTCTTGGACTTATTATTTTTCAATCAACCCCGTTGTTACATTTGCGAGACGATCAGGCTTAGTATGTTATTTCTTGTAATTGTTTTATTGTTTGGTAATTGATATGAGAATTTAGTATTATGTTTATTAGACTGTTGAATATATTCAAAAATGAAAGAAAGAAAGAAAGAAAATGTGATTCATTATTCAAAGTATCGAGATTCAGAAAAAAACAGAGAGAGAGAGAGAGAGAGAGAGAGAAAAAGTTAGTGGTGTTTGTAGTTGCTTATTTTATTTCTTAGGTTTTCTTCAATGTATGTAATAAGCCGGATCGGATAGCCTGAGCTACTTTCAATATTCCCATTCCGTACCCGAACACTTGGCCCCTTTACAACCCATAATAAGCCTTCTTGATTTGTGCGAGTGTCTATGCATTCATTAGGTGGAGGTTCGATAATTACACAAGCTTATTATAGTAGACTGGCACACGTGCATTTCGGTGGAATAGCGCATCATGCTAGCTTTGAGAAAAGTGTTGAGTGGAAATTTTGAGAGGGGTGTGTTGCGTGAAAGAAAAACAGGAAACGTGTTAGGTTTGGTTGAATTTCTAGGTTTGATAAATAAACGTGTTAATAGTGCAAATACGAAACATGTGAGAATAGGGTATGACTTGGGACCTTAATCGAAATGCATTTTGTTGAATGTGTAACGTTTAACTTTAAATGATTGATTTGCTTGAGGGCAAGCAACGGGTAAGTGTGGGAATGTGACGAGTGGTCCATTGGACAACCCTTAAGTGATATAAGACCGTTAATAACCATGCATACAATCGGTTTATTTTGTGGAATTAGTTGACTATGGTTACTCATATAATTGCAGGTAGGAGAAGATAGAGGAAGTAATTACGAGAACGTGGGCGAAAACGGTGAAGAAAACGGAGTTGAAACGAGAAAGTTATGAAGAAAACAAGGAGGCAAGAATGGAAGCCACCGTAGCTTACGGTGGCCACCGTAAGCTACGGTGGCCTCTGAAGAAAATTACACCGTATGGCGGTTTTAAGCCACCGTAAGGCATTTGGAAGCCACCGTAGGCTACGGTGGCCACCGTAGCTTACGGTGGGCTTGGCGCTGAAACTTGTAACAGCCTTATAAACTCGTTTTAGGGTCGGCTTTTGACATTCTTATCATATCCTTTCATCCAAGAGCGACCTAGAGGCGATTTTGGGGTGACATACAGATTGCTCAAAACACATGTGACACTATTAAGTGACAATATTATCATTAATTAATTTAAACATCAAGTACACAAGTTTGTAACAAGAACTACAAAGAAAATACAAGAACAATTAGCAACTTGTCTACTTATTAATATAACCTAAGTTCTAGTGT
Source organism: Bidens hawaiensis (assembly GCF_021521415.1). Taxonomy (NCBI): domain Eukaryota; kingdom Viridiplantae; phylum Streptophyta; class Magnoliopsida; order Asterales; family Asteraceae; genus Bidens; species Bidens hawaiensis. The sequence goes on from NW_027505800.1 coordinate 28,361, forward strand.
CTTCTCTGTTTCATCCTCTGATAATTGTACCTATAACATATATATAAAGTAAAGTCAACTAAATGAATAGTTGGTGAGTTCACACAAGTTTTGATATAAGTACATAAAAATCTACAATTCCATGAACAGGTGTAAATGAGCAAGTAAGGTCCTTTCCAGTTGGGATTGTGCACCAATGTACTCGGATAATAGCGCAAGTAAGTGTCTTTTCCGTTGCTAACAACCAATGTACTCGGATCGGGGGTCCCTATTCCACTCATAACATCGAGGCCCTAATAATATCCGAGATAGAAAAGGAAGGGATCGGACCATAATAATATCCGAGATAGAAAAGGACAGTAAATATATAGTATGAAAGTAATAAAGTGTGTATGCATGAAATTATGTAATGAAAGTAAAATAGTAAAGTAATTATTATGTATCTTCGGATGCATAATTGCAGGTAAGTGTACGTATTGTATGATATGTGATTAACTAGAACTCACTCAACGTAGCTGACTTTTAGTATGCACGCATGTGAGTAGAATGAGGCAGCTCGCTTGATGAGGACACATGGCATGGAATTGAAGATACTGGCATCTCAAGGAAATGTTATGATGTTTTTGAAGATATGAAGTATGTTATATTCATCTTATTTAAAAGAAAGTTTATAAGTTTATGATGATAAACAATGCATAAGATTTAGATAAATATATATTCATGCTTGTTCTTGCAAAATAACTAGGTTTGATCCAATATTTAGAAAAATCAAAGTGTTTATCTTGGATATCCATAATCATAATGATTCTTAAAACCAAAATATAATATTTTTATGATAAAAGTAACATGATCATGAAGAACAACTTATGAACAAGTATGAATATTCAATATAAATATCAAAACAAAGCTATAAAATGCATGAAATGGTAAAAACTTACTTATTAGTACTCTTAAGTTTAAGAAAATAATGTATTAAGGTGTGAAAAAGATGGAGGATTAGTCCTCCTTTTATAGTGGATTTTTAGAGTGGTTATGCTTTATAGAATTTAAGAAATTAAATCATGTTTAATAGGATCAATACACAAATTAAAATTAGTTTAATGGGGCATTCAAAAGGTTTAACTATTTTAATAAATTATATTTAATTAGAAAATTCATTAGTTATTATTAGTTAAGTAACATATTAAAAGATGATGATGATGATGATGATGATGATGATGATGATGATGATGATAATAATAATAATAAAAGTAGTGGTGGTGGTGGTGGTGGCGGTGGCGGCGGCGGCGGGTATCGAAAGTGAGTTGTGAATATTAGTGATAAGTTATTATTATAATGACTAATGACGTCAAGTCGAAGACTCACTTAAAAATAAACCGATTACAACTATTAGATAGCAATAAGCGGGTATCGAACACAGGGAGTTTGTGGAAATTGTGTTACCAAGTAGTTTTGTTATTTATCTAAATTAAACTAAGTGCAAAAAGTAAATTCAAAGATTTGGTTATTTGGTTTTGATTAACAAAAAGAACTAAAACAATAAACGAGTTTTAAACACTATGAGAAAATATGCCTTCCCTCGGTTTCAGGTTTCTATGAATGTCGAACTTAATGTTTAAACTGAGATGAACAATAAATAATGTTCGTGCTTATGTAAACGA
>NW_027505800.1:32500-140000 GCF_021521415.1 Bidens hawaiensis
TCGAATTGTAAGGTTTATTTATGAATGTATGGTTGAATGTTTAAGCAATTTCTGAGATAATAGTTTAATCTTATTGATTTCATTATTATGGTGTTTATGCATTGACTGATAGATTGTTAGTTTATTGAATTCGTGTTCTAAACCGTTAGTTCTTGGTGCTTTAAGCAATCGACATTAATCGGGAGGGATTCGGGGTTGGATAAACTAATTGGTTTTTGAGTGATTACCTTGCGTTGTATAATCCAGGTACTTGATCCTCAATTATCGCAATCGTTTACATAAGCACGAACATTATTTATTGTTCATCTCAGTTTAAACATTAAGTTCGACATTCATAGAAACCTGAAACCGAGGGAAGGCATATTTTCTCATAGTGTTTAAAACTCATTTATTGTTTTAGTTCTTTTTGTTAATCAAAACCAAATAACCAAATCTTTGAATTTACTTTTTGCACTTAGTTTAATTTAGATAAATAACAAAACTACTTGGTAACACAATTTCCACAAACTCCATGTGTTCGATACCCGCTTATTGCTATCTAATAGTTGTAATCGGTTTATTTTTAAGTGAGTCTTCGACTTGACGTCATTAGTCATTATAATAATAACTTATCACTAATATTCACAACTCACTTTCAAACCTTCATCTATTTATATTTATTTTTCCGCAAATACTATTTATTAGGCTATCTCGTCAGACCTTGATCTACCGTTATATTTCTTATCAAATCGTTATCTTATTGCTCATTTGATAAGGTGAGTATTTCACTCCCCTATTTTACCCATTTTAATCTTTTGGGGACATATGCGTAATTTAAATATTTTCATATTATATAGTATTCGGTTGCAACTATTAAGCCATGTGTGAATATCAGTCTATGCCTACCTTGTTATTTGTTTTCTTGCTCTATTTGAACGTATTCGGAGAGGTCCATCATAATCTCAGTTATATTATGATCATACGACCATCGTAGTAGCCAATACCCACTTCGCAAGGCAACGGTTTTACCGACAACTTATTTATCTGCTCATTTGGTTAGATTGCTTATATCACAGGAACAGTTTGCATTTTCTGTATTCATTATATTATATCTCACTTAACTGGTGTTTTACTCACTAAAACTTGTGTTAACAAAAATTATTTTTATTTTAAACACATATGCAGGTCATCGTGTGATTTGATTTATCAAGATTTATTAAAGAACTTAGGGATTGATATGCTAGAGAAGGATTATCAATACTTCAAATTATTTTGGACTATTTATTTCCTTGTTTGTTTTATTTATGAATGATGTACTTGCTTTATTTGGATTTCGTTTGAATATTTAAATTAAATAAATAGTTATTATCATTATAATTATTGCATGATAGTACCTTAAGAGTTGTGAGCAATCAGCTTCTACCTCCGCATTTCCGCCTTAGGTTGGGGTGTGACAGCCACGTGGCGACATGTGTCACGCATGCATGATGGCTACTTCGCGTAGCGCGAAGTAGTCATGTGGTGGTTCTTCGCGTAGCGCAAAGGACTACTATTTCAGATTTTTCACTTTTAGTCCATTGTCTCTGGTAACTTGTCATGTCTTGGTCTTACTTCCATTTTCCAAAAATAATAAGGTGGCTCTCAAGAAGTGCAAAGTGCGCCATCAAAACCTCACATTGTGTCCATCTCCCGAGCCCGTGCGTGTGCACGTCGGGTGCTCCGCACCCTCCACTAGGACCACTAGTGCATGTTTGGTATACAAGAATATTACTATGGAAATTCAACATTTTATAAAGAGCTTCCAAATTATTCTTACTTTTCATGTGGGAGAAAATCATTTTCCTTTTTATACCCATGTGAAATGCTTCCAATTTCTTTCATCTATTCTCTTTTTTCCATTTGTTTAATATGAAATGAACTTACTTATGGAATATTTTTATTTCCTTATTTTCTTAACATGAAATGTTTTTATTTTTTTTTCTAAATTTTCTCATTACTTCTCTATGAATATTTTTGATCCTTCAACTTTACTTAATTGTCAAATTTGGATCAAAATTTTGAAAATGACTTTCAAACAAAACCAATATTTGTTGACTTTCAAATCAAAACAAGAATTAAATCTCCATACAAAAGGTGGAACAAAACATAAATTATATAATGATAACTGTAACAACTAGTGGCCAAAACGTTTTAGATTGATTTTGCTAACATTTATTCTTGCAAACTAATATTCATGAAGAATCACTAATCAAACAAAGTACCTTTTCTTACTTTCCATACCCTTGTTTAATAGAACCTTCGTTCATATTTACTTAATAAATTGTATTTCTAATATGAAATAGTTTTAGATGAACAAAAAGAAAACAACCATTGAGTTAATTTTGTGTTACATACAAAATTGAATCGTAACAATGATTGATTCAAATTTTTTTCTAAGCATATAATCCTAGATATCTTATTAAATCATATAATTCAAGAAATCTCATAAATTTTCTAATCCTTTACAACTGTCATCTTTTGTTTAAACTTTAAATAGATGATTTAGTATACCCCCCTCCCCCAACATTAATTAATTATACCATATGAGATTCATAAAATAGTGGCACAATTCACACCCGTTTTGGATTGTTTACCGACTTAAAAATCTTGTCTGTTTCTTTTGATATCGATTACTACCACCAAAGACAACAATCTATTTTTATTTGTATACTTGATCAAATTAGGGTTTTCACTAAATTTATAGAAAACTTCCAAATTAACAATTTTGTGAAATTTAGAATCAATAACCAAATCAAACCCAAATAGGTTTATCTTTGTTGTATATATTGTGTAGTCTATAACCCAAAATCTAACACACAAAAAAACAAAAATTTGGTAATCTTGTATGCCATTGTAGACGATGAAATTGCAACCTGGATTATTCTCTGTAACATCATGAAAATTTCGGAACAAATAATGCCAAGTATTCAAAGTTCAAGGACCAAAAGATAAAATTGTTTCCCTCACCCATCGGGATACGTGATGGATCAGAAGAAAACCCATCGCGTAACGCGATAGGTTTGTCACAATGCCCAAGAAAAGGGAGGGGTCGCGATACCCCAAAGCCCACTCGTGCGTATCGCGATGACGAGGCCTAAAAAAAGTGACACGTGCCCCGCCACGTATCCCCACGTGGCACCGCGTCCAGCCACGTGGCAAAGCTAGTTATGACGTGACAAGGCTAGTCGCGATACGCGATGACCTCCAAATGGTCCATCGCATATCGCGATGGGTCAGCTCGATCCGCCCCATAAATGGGGACATTAGCCCTTCATTCTTGTTCACAAATCAACTTTCTCTCTAGATCACTTTCTCTCACTACCTCGAAAAGTGTGCCCGATCGTACCTCGAAATTCGTGCTGAAAACCCAAAGTTACCTTGAAGTACGTGCCATCAACCGACGTTGACTTAAAGTATGTGCCATCACGAGACGAGTCGACACCCAGCCAAAAACGATTGATGATCGACGTACCTCGATTTGCGTGCCAAAAGAAAAGAAGTGTTGACCAAGATTCCTTGATAAACGTGCAAGCATAGAGGTGCTACCCAAGAGTTTAGAAATATAAGCCAATCAAGATAGGGGTTCTGCCCGAGTAAAATAATAAAATAATATTATTAAAGGCTTGGACCCTAGTCGAGGGTATACTCAATACTTCGAGAATAAAATATATTGATATAAATATAATTATTTGTTAATAATGAAATATTATTTGAGATTCTTAAATAATGAAGTAAAGAAATAAAGTATACGTTTCTTCGAGAAGAAGAAACGTAGTGTTTAGAAAGTATAAGTTATCAAACTAAAGGTTTGAGTGTAATAAATAAAGAAATGATATTTTGAACTAAAGGTTCGAAAAGAAAATATAATCGAGGTAAAGATTATACAAAATATACTAAAGGTCTAAAGCTAGATTAAAGATCTAGTAATAACAAAGGTTATACTCGTACTATAGGTCTGAGATAGCAAAGACAGTTCGATCAGTGAAGTGAAGCTGATCCTTTCAAAGATGAATACGCCCCAAACTTTTAACTTGTTTAATCGAGTCAATTAAATTGATTACATGAGATTGCATATCTCTAAAACATTATGAACAAAAGTAATTGTTGGCCCTCAGGCTGTCGTGTACGTTTGTCTAGATCCTTTCATATGTGGTAGACGGTGGGCACACCGCGCCACCCCTGGTTATGGCTCCGCCATGACGGGCCGGACATAAGTTATGTCCGAGAGAGGGTAATCATGTGTATACTAATGGTAACTAAGTAACCTCGAATGCTTCGGTGTTTGCTGAGCGGTTTCGAGTTGAGCTTAAGTTTATAATTGTGTTTTAAGTTTTTTTTAATTTGATTATTCCTAAGCCACGATGGGCCGAGACCTAAGTTATGTCTTGAGGGTAATTAAGTAAATAAAATATTTTATGCATCAGCTTATTCACCAGCATGTGTTGTTGACGTATTTTCAAACTGTTTTACAAGTAACGAAGGATGGGCGCTTGAAGAATCGAATTCGTCACTAGGCGATATGATGGCTCTGATCATTTTGTTAAATATTAAACTTGAATGGTGGTTTTATATAAACAATGAATCTTTTGTAAACATTAAACGAGTATTTTATAATCTCGTATTTTGTTATGTAAATATTAATATTTTAATCCACGCAAATATTTCCGCATTAACCCATAACTCTGATTTACTTACAAAAACGGTACCAACTGCGATTCACACGCCTAGGCCTATGATGGGGGTGTGATATTCTCTGAATATCATTTCAAATAAACCTATTTGTAGGTTACACAAAATAATTTATCGGATAAAACAGAGAATTTATGCACATATAATTGAATTTGTTATTTTTCTATAAAGAATCAGATAGAGAACCCAGTTACCGTTGTTCTCTCATATCTTTGATCGATGGAGAACACACCAAAAAACACCAAAAAAACAGGAAAAAACCACTTGATTTTAATAATTGTCACCCTAACCTAAGGTGAAAATGCCGGGGCGTGAGCTGATTGCCCACACCTCTCAAGGTACTATCATGCAATAATTTAAAAAGTGACAATATATATTAAATTTAATTCATTATTCAAATAAATCAAATACAAGTACACAATCCATAAATAAAACTAATAATGCAAAATAAAATTTAAGTTCTTGTTTCTTCTCTCTAACATGCAATCCTAAGTTTCTTCAAACACCTTGGTAATCATAACACACGATAACCTGCATGTGCGTTAAAAATACAATAGGTTTTGTCAACACGATGTTGTGTGAGAAAAACACTAACTATGTGAAATATATAATAAATAAGGAAAATGCTAACTGTTCCTGTGAGATAAACAGTTAAACCATAGCATATAAACTAATCAAACAAACAATAAAGATAGGGCCAAACCAATTCCATACAAATGGACATTGGTTACCAAGCTAGGGCTAAACATCTGTCATAATTTTTCGAAATGGACATTGTTACCAAAGATAGCCGTATGATCATACTATAAAAGATGGACTTCTCCAAAATGCGTTCAATTAAAGCAAGTAAGCAAATAGCAAGTTAGGCAAACTGATATACACACAAAGATAAACAGTTGTGATTGAATACTATATAATACAAAAATATCTAGTTCATATGTCCTCAAAAGATAAAATAAGTAAAAGAGGGGAATGAAATACTCACCTTAGTAAATAAGCGAAAGTAAAACTAAGCGGTAAAAATGATGGTATAATAGACGTCACGCTCTTCGAGATGAATCAACGGAATATCCAAAGTTGTAATAATCGAAGGAAAAAACTACGGATCAATAAATAGACAATATATTAATAATGACCGGAGATTGAGAGTTTAAAATATGGGAAAATTTCCAAAATGATCCAAATAAGGAGAGAGAAAAAAATAATAATCCTAACTATATCAAGATTCCTAAAACAACCCTTAAAATATGTACTGAGAAGACGCATTGGAAAAATAAACGACCATATTTTTAACCAGTCAAAATGTGACACGTGTAAAGGTACTGACACACCATACGAGATTTTTAAAAGTCTCAAAAATCTCGTCTGGTCCGACTATATTTTTAAGTTAATTAACTTTTTAAAAAACCGTCTCTCTAGACGGTTTTTTATGTTTCTCGTCTCGTACGTTTAAATTATTATTAATCATAACTTCATCTTCTTCATCTTCATCTTCATCTTCTTCTTCATACCTACAAGATCTAATACCCACCTCCACGACCACCGCCACCACCGCCATAACCACCGCCACCGCCATTGGGACACTCCCTAGCCATGTGACCATCCTCCCCACACTTAAAACAATCACCACCGCCTCCACCACCTCCATAACCACCACTACCACCTCTGCCGCCGTAACGATCACCACCACCATACCCACCTCCACGTCCACCTCCATTATAACCACCACCGCCTCCGTCACCATAATGTTGGTGCATTTTGTGACCGTCGCTATGCAATTCTGACCAGCGGAACGCCACAGGCGAAGTTAGCACAACTTCGCCTTAGGCGAAGTTAGAACAACTTCGCCAACGGCGAAGTTGTAACAACTTCTGCCTTAGGCGAAGTTATCACAACTTCGCCTTAGGCGAAGTTAGCACAACTTCGCCTACTGAAGCCCAGGCCCGTGAATGTTTGTCTATATATTGTTATGTCATGTTTAGTTTTAGAGGGATCTAGAAATCAGTGTGTGTTTGAGCAGCTTGTTTATTGAGAGAGAGTAAGAGACTAGAGTCGTGTGAGACGACCCGAGGTAGAGCTCACCTCGGGTCAGTCGTGTTTTTCTGTTTTTGTTACGGTATGTAACGTGATTATTTTATATATGAATCTGCAGATTTGTTTATCCCGTTCTAGTATTTGTTTGTGTACTTGATCGTGTACGTGTTTGTGTTATTCGTCTTTACACCATAAACGAGTCTAGGAGGATTCCGCACTCCTAGACCTCGTGCGGATCTCGTATCGATCGGCGACGCCCCGGGGGGACCTACAAGTGGTATCAGAGCCTTAGGCTCTTACGCTATGGTACGAGATCTGCGTTTTGGTGTTTCTGGCACGTTTCTGTGCGTTTCTGGCCGAACAGTTCTTCAGGCGAAGTTATTGTTCATCAGGCGAAGTTGCCGTCACTGTTCGTAGGGTTTCAGCGAAGATATAAGGTCAGGCGAAGTTATGAACAGGCGAAGTTGACTTTGGGCGAAGTTGACTTCTCGGCGAAGTTATGGCCAGGCGAAGTTATAGCCAGGCGATGTTAACTTTCGGCGAAGTTAACGAGATTAAAAAAAAAAAAAAAAAAAAAAGTATTTTGGAATTTTCCGTCTGTATGGCCAGATGTACACGATTATTGTGAGACCGAAGATGTTGTTCCGTCAACGAGTGATCTTGTTATCTTTTGGTTTTACGTGTGAACAAATACGTGTCAACTCTGATTTGGAGTTGAGGTTGTGAATGGGTTATTGTTTGAAACTGGATAGTGACACATATTCGGGTGTTTGTGGGAAAGGAAATTGTTGTTGTTCGTGGTGACCAACCGAAGAAAGTCAAATTGAACTGAAGGTTTTTCGTCATTACTGGATTGCGGTCAGAGCATATTATTTATGTTATTTTCAAGGCGTTCGAGAATTGGATCCTGAAATGTGATGCTTATTTATTAGAGTGAAGATTCTGGAACAAGTTGGATTTAACCGGGAATTAAAGTGTTTATGTTCCTGATCGTTATCCCTGGTGATTGAAGATGCTTCAGATTTTTTAATGGTCATGTGTTAGATTCTGTCAGGGTGGTTTTGTGATGAAATTGATCACTTGATGTTGAGTAGTTGAAGATTAAACCTTATCGTATGCCGACGAGTTGGTGAAGTTGTGGAGGAAGCCCAACTTCATGTGTTGGTGAAGTCAGATGGACTCACGTGATTGGTTGAGATGATCTATTGGCACGAGGATGCATGCATTACAAAGACCTCAATCGTTATAGTCGGAGAAGCTTACACTGAAGGGGAGATCTGATATGGAAGACGCTGGGTGATTGGTAGATTTGTGAAGCTACAGGACAGTTTCTGACACGGCTGGTTGACTGCAAACAGAAGATCATCAGTTAAGAGGGAGTCTGTTGGTGCATGTTTTGTAACAGATGATCTTTCGTGTTTGTTAGAATTGAGAGCAACGGTCAAAGGGGAGACTGTTGGTGCATTTTGTGACCGTCGCTATGCAATTCTGACCAGCGGAACGCCACAGGCGAAGTTAGCACAACTTCGCCTTAGGCGAAGTTAGAACAACTTCGCCAACGGCGAAGTTGTAACAACTTCTGCCTTAGGCGAAGTTATCACAACTTCGCCTTAGGCGAAGTTAGCACAACTTCGCCTACTGAAGCCCAGGCCCGTGAATGTTTGTCTATATATTGTTATGTCATGTTTAGTTTTAGAGGGATCTAGAAATCAGTGTGTGTTTGAGCAGCTTGTTTATTGAGAGAGAGTAAGAGACTAGAGTCGTGTGAGACGACCCGAGGTAGAGCTCACCTCGGGTCAGTCGTGTTTTTTTGTTTTTGTTACGGTATGTAACGTGATTATTTTATATATGAATCTGCAGATTTGTTTATCCCGTTCTAGTATTTGTTTGTGTACTTGATCGTGTACGTGTTTGTGTTATTCGTCTTTACACCATAAACGAGTCTAGGAGGATTCCGCACTCCTAGACCTCGTGCGGATCTCGTATCGATCGGCGACGCCCCGGGGGGACCTACACATAACGATCACCACCGCCACCGCCGCCGCCACGGGTACTCCCCTGAACCAGTCTTCACTAGATTTGTTGACTTTTTTTGCATGTTTAGATTAAACTAGTGTTTGACTTGGTTAATGGGTATTTGATCTTGTATGCATGAAGAAGAAGATGAAGATGAAGATGAAGTAGGATTAATAATGATTTGAACGGACCAGACGAGAAACATAAAAAAACCGTCTGGAGAGACGGTTTTTTAAAAAGTTAATTAACTTAAAAATATGGTCGGACCATCTGGTGTGTCAGTACCTTTACACGTGTCACATTTTGACTGGTTAAAAAATAAGATCGTTTATTTTCCCAATGCGTCTTCTCAGTACATATTTTAAGGGTTGTTTTGGGAATCTTGATATAGTTAGGATTTTTTTTTTCGCTTTCCTCATTTGGATCATTTTGGGAATTTTCCCTTAAAATATTTATTTTAAAGACTACTTTTTATTAGATTGATAAAATATAATTACATAATAAATCATTTTTACTAGAAAAATGTTAAAGTTGTAATAATATATATATATATACATATATATATATATACGTATATATATATATCAATATTTATATAAAAATACAGTTGGGTTATAAAATACTTAGCCAAATAATTATGTAGAATAATAAGGTATACTATGAATTCTAAATTATATATTTTAAATAAACAAAACTTTTTAAATAATTATTATAAAAACCTTTATATATATGTGTGTGTGTATAGTTCTATCGAGATTCGGAAAACTACGAGTTAACATGTCGGTTTTTATAAAGCATCGATTAAATAATATATTAATAATATTTGTATTATAATTAGATTGATTAAATATCTTAATAAAATATTTAAATGGATTAAAAACTCAAAAAATAACACAAAAATACGGGCTAGGGAGAGTTCGAACCCGCGCCCCAGCGTCCAACGTTTTAGACACAACGCCACCAGCCAACCAACTGGGCTGGTGGCTAATTCAAGTTATTATCAGGAACGAATAAATATAAATATGGGTGAACAAAAAACGGTTCGGAACCGTCAGAACCGAGGACCGGAACCGAACCAGTGCCTCAGAACCGTGCGTTATCTTACGGTTCTCGGTTCTCAGAATTTTCATTAAACGGTTTCCGGTTCAGTTTGGGTAAAACTGGCGGTTCTAGACTTGAACCGAAGAACCGGAATATTAAAAACGTTTCAAATAAATTTACCAATCCCCATTTTTTTATAGAGTAACTTATTAACCGACATCCAATCTATCATTTTTTTTAATTCAAATATTCTTTCTTTAAGTTCAAGACCTAGTAACTATGATAAATTTTGATTTAAGCTATCAAGGTAATTTAATATAAACTAATATGATCTTCCATTAATATATCGTTGCTAATGATTTATTTAACTTCAACAATTAGGTTTTAGTAAAAACTATAACGGATGTTCATGTTGTAAACTAAATTAGTTTTACCGTAAAAGAAGACATACAATTATATAAACTTGTTTTGCAATTTGCAAAGTTTGCACAACTCATTTGATAAATAAATAATCGAACTGGTTCTAGCCAGAACCGATTAGCGAGAACCGGCTTTACCGGTTCTGGAACCGAACCGGTTTACTATAATAGGTTCTGGTTCCGATTCTATTTTTCAATCATTTTCGGTTCCGGTTCAGTTCTTGCGGTTCTGAACCGTTGCACGGCCCTAAATATAAACACACAGTTGAAAACATAAATTATTATATGAACCATAGATAATCAAATCGATCAATCCTATGATTGATGGTTCAATTAACCATACAGTTAATGTTTATGAATTATAGACAAACTGAAAACACGTATCAATTACCTCAAACGATGAACAAACGAGGGTTAATTATGAAGAAATAAGGCCGGCAGAAACGAGTTCCGGATCACGAATCAAACCAGTATGATAATACAAATGAATACTGGGGTTAGGACGGCGAGGATTATAATATACTATCTGTAAGTTTAATTGATTTATAAGACTCGTTATCATGTATATTATGAGAAGATTTGAGTCGGCTAGGGTAATTGGGTATAATGGATCATATTGATCGATTTAACGTAATTAGAACTTCGGTTAAGCCGATTTTAGAATGTATAAAGTATCCAAAGATTCAATTTCCATAAAAATTCACGAGAATTGATGTCTAAGTTTTCACATAGCGTAACCGGGTCGCGAATAGGAACTTGGATTGGGTAACCAGATAGAATAAACGAATCTAGGGTTGGGTTCGGATCTTAGAGTAAACGGGTTATGGATGATAATAATATTAGTATTTGCATTTTAGTCCCCACAGTTTGAGGGTGGAAACATACTAAGGTAATAGTTTAAGTTTGGGTCAAAATTGCCAAAATGTGAAAGTTATAAATATATAGTATATAATTAATTAAACAATAATAATTAATCTCCTCGATAAACGCGATATTAAATACAATAACCCGAAGATCAACACGAGTCGGGTATTTAAAAAAAATATTAATTCAAAAAACCCAAATTGTTACAATAATAACCATCGATCTCTATATAAACCGATCCATCATTTTGTTTTTATTAAAACAATAAGGCCTAAATCAATTAAACCCAATTAACATAACACTTTAGCCCAATGTTAAAATAATAAATCCAATGTTCTTATAAAACCCAAATAACATTAGAATTAAATCGAGCCCGCACTTCCGCGTCATATAACTCGTTTAATCTCTAACATTATTTCCTCGATCGATCGACAAGTTAATCCAATAACATTAAAATAACCAACAATATTAACGTGCTCCAATATCGTTATGACAAGCTTGTCACATTGAATTCAGCATCTAATGTTGTATTAGATGGGAATTGGATGTCTTGACATAATATATTAAAATGGACTTTAAACACATCCCATGACTGATTTGTTCAAGTGACTTTTTTCTCGATCATCAAGTTATTCTAATAAAACTAAAATAACCAACAGTGTATATCATTAAAAATAATATAAAATTCTTAGAAAGGAACAATCATAACGGATGAGTCTTTTTTTTCTAATTAAATTTATCTTCATGTATACAATATATATTATTTTCTTTGCTACTATATTAGTAATTATTAAAAAAGATTAGCATGCTGAGTAGGATTCAAATATATTATTTTCTTTGCCACTTTGTTAGTAAGATTGTGTGTATTGGGACGCTTTCTCACCTAAAAAGCATCGGGAACATCGCCCCCAGGGCGCTTTGGAGGAGAGGGGGGGCGCTCCCAACACAGCGCCAAATGGGGGAGGAGAGGAGGAATATAACTAGCTGCTTTTTTTTCTTTTGAATATAATAAGAAAATTATTTGAATGGGCTTCATCCACTACACCCCTTTTAGCCAAAAAAATCATATGATGACGTGACGCCACATGACGCAAAACGCTTCCCTTAAGGCTTCATTCACTACACGGTCAATTTTGAAGGAAACAAAAAGCATGCTGAGTAGGATTCAAACTTAAACTTTAAGCCACCAAGGAAAGAAAGGCGTACGCATTCTACTACGGTGCACAACACTAGTGATTAAATTGCAAAGTTTTATTATTATTAAAGTTAGTAGTATAATTTTTTTTTAAATGAGACCTAAAAATTTTTGGGGCGTAAAGCTAGGACTTTAGTTTTATATACTATTCGGCCGGCCCTGCTTGTAACATCCTAAAATTTTTTTAATAATTCTTTGAAAGTGATTATGAGTAATATATGGAGATAGAAAATGTATTGGTAAATATATAGAAAAATATTATTTAATTACAAAAAAGACAAAAAATATAATGAATTTTAGTATAATTTTAGATTTAGAGATTAAGAAAATCTAAGAAGGGATGAAAATGCTCATGTCATAAGGGACTAAGATGATTTTAAACGATTTTAATTTTAATATTCCATGAAATTGTGTGTGTAACGTATGGTACATTCAGAAACATTTTATTACATGTGGAAGTTATTTCGCACTTAATAAAATAATATTTTGAAGTTATTTCACATTAAATAAAAACATTACGAAGTTATTTCGCATTAAATAAAAATATTTCAAAGTTATTTCGCATTAAATAAAATAATATTAGAAGTTATTTCTCGTTATTAAATAAATAATATTTCGAATTCTATAAAATAATTAAAGCCATTTCGGCTTAGTTTGCTCTAAGAATTAAGAATAATAGACAGGTTTGCCTATATAAAGGATTTGATAAAGATCAATGTTTACAGTAAAAATATTATTACACATAACCCGGTAAAAAACATAAAAATGGCCAAGTCTGCATACTCATATTTGTTCCTACTCGTTATTGTAATTGCAGGTTTGTTACTCCGTATGGTACATCAATTATAAATTTAGTTATGCATATTTAATGTTTTTAACAAATAAAAATATTGTTTGATTGTTTTTCAGCTGGATCTTCATTTGTTCATGGATGCAATGTGGTGTTGAACATGGGTAACTGTAACAGTGATGAATGTGGGAAACAATGTCAGAATATATATAATGGCATCGGAAAATGCGAGTATCAACATCTTCCCCGTGATCAGTTAATTTGCTCTTGTACTTACCCATGTTGATGAACCTGGGATCTTTTTAATAAAATTAACATATATAAATTGGTTGATTCATTTGAGATTAACATCTATGATCTTCCTGTAGAACTCGATCGCATGCTATTGGTGCTTCTATATTGTTTGTAACGTACGTATTGTTACGGAATATGACAATAGCATATGCTTACGAATTACCCTAATAAAATATTTGTCTTACAGAGTAAATAACATTCGAAATAAAAGTGAAGTCATCGGAAAAATTAGCTGAGAATAATTAGCATTGTCAGTTTATGACACAAATCTATTAACACGATAAAACTAATGCATCTATAACATATATATAGAGCAAACCAACTAAACACAGAAATCATGTAACATAATTAGGTTCGTGTAACAACTGCACAAAGATTTGAGTGGGCAATTGTCTCTAGCTACCCATTACTAGTAAAAACATCATTTTTATATTAGAAAAATAACAAGTGTAGTTATTAAAGTAGAAAATAAAACTAAAAGTAAATATCATCTTTAAATTTAAAAATTATTTGTATATTTAAGATTAAGATAATTAATATAGATAAACAATGAATTAAGAAAAGGGTAATTAAATAACCAGTTTGCAATTGAATAATTCCTTTTAATAAAAGTTACTATTTTGTGGGTTCCTTTTATTTAATTAAGGGTGTGGCTAAACGTACTCCCCTGGTTGTTTGTCATTCCCCCCCTCCTTCTTGGAAAAACCAACTTTCATATTACCCATAAATTATATAATTACCAAATTAGCACAAAAATAAGGATTTCATATTCTTTTTTTTACAAGTTGCGTTTTTTATGATTTGGAGTTTAGGGTTTAGGTTCGGGTTTAGGGTTTAGGGTTTGAGTTTAGGGTTTAGGTTTTCGGGTTTCGGGTTTAGGGTTTAAGGTTTCGGGTTCAGGTTTAGGGTTTTAGGTTTTTGAGTTTCGGGTTTATTTTGTAAAAGATAAAGAGGTAAAATAAGGATATTATTAATATATATACTATTAAAATTTAAAAAATATTAATACTAAAAAAATAAATTAATAGTAATACTTGATCGTTTTTAATTTGATATATTAAGTGAAAAAATGTTGTAGGGACTAGGGACTAATATGTATATATATAATGTTAAGAGGTAATAGTAATTTATCTAATAAGTTAAGAGGGTGTATATTTAATAAAAATAGTGTAAGGAGGTACGTTTAACAACACCCTTAATTAAATTTAAACTTCTTGGGGCATGTGAGACATTTCTTTGGAAACCTTCATGAATTAGTCGGCCTAATTTAACCTTATTGGACTTGTTTCAGTGGGAGTCTATACCCCCCTCAACTATACATCAATCCGTCACTGCCTAAAGTCCTAAATTTAAACACATATTTATATACGACATTGCAATCATGTCCGTCAGAACCCATTATTATACTTTTAATGGATGTTATGATTTGCTTTTATGATTTTTTGTTTCAAATATGTTATGGATTTATGGTTTTTTTGTTTCATTACGTTAAGGATTGTGGTTTTTTGTTTCAAATATGTTGTGGATTATGTATTAATTAAGACTTCTATGCTTGTTTTGAAAATTTTTGTTTCATTGCATATGTATTATTCATTGTATATTTAAGAAGGTCTCTTAACAGGTGAACATGTTACCAAACAGGTTCATGTTCGTATTTCGAAAAAATGACGCGGTTAGTTATCGTGTCGTATTCATGTTTAGTACAAACAGGTAATCATCTTTTATCGTGTTGTGTCCAACATGTTATGACAACCCTAAAAATAATATACTTGATTCATTGCTACACTTGCATTCAATTACTTAAGTTGATTTCTATTAAATCGACTATACTAATTTTTCAAAACAGAGTAGTGTGGTCAATTGAAATACACCAGATAATCAAAAACCCAAAATAATTATAATGAGAAATAGTTAAATTTATGTACAATTTTACAAAATAAACACTTTGTAAAATATATAAAAATTTGTTACTTATTAAAAAACATTGTGTAACATTTTTTTATGAATCATTGTATTTAGAGTGTAAGTTTAATATTTTTTATATGTCAATAACTAATGTTTAGAAGTTAAAATAGTTAATAATACTCTAATAAGTTGGTAGTGAAGTGGTAATGAAGAGACTTGGTGTTTCATATTCAATTCATGCTCAAAGCATTTAGTTTCAAAGGCACCAGTCTAATAATGGGAGATTAGACGAGTTGATAACTTTCACTAGTTGGATCATTGAACTGAACATTATCTCTTTTTAAGGACGTTGTGTTTTGTTGTGATTTTTAGGTTAAAGTTTCTTTCTTTGGTTATAATATTAGTTATGGTTGATCAAGTTTAGAAGTCAAAATTACATAAAACCTTGAAACTATTACCGTATTTTTTATTTTAGAATTTTCAATTTTTGGTTATTTGCGATTCCATTTTTAAGCGAGTCATGTTGTAACATCCAGTCTTATGAGTACTCACTAGTCACTCCCTCCCTTTTTTACTTAATTGTTTTGGAATAATTCATGCTCATTAATTATTACTTCTTTATTTTAACAGTCAACAAACATAGAATGCCTAGATAATTCGTATGGGTGACTCAATGACTAAATAATTCATGCTCATTAAATATTACTTCTCACTCTCTCTTTTTTTAACTGCCAACAAACATAAAATGCATGGGTACTCTGTACAGGGTGACCAAATGGCTAAAGGCCACTGCCAGCTGGCCTAGACCAACCATACGGAGCCCTTAAGCGTCTTCAAGTTTTTCCAGTTCCGGAGAAAATTCACCCGCTCGAAGGCCCACTTGTGGTAAAACCAGGATGTTCTCGGGATTGAACTGGAGATCACAAATATCTCAGACTTTCTTCATTGAACCACTCATGTCCCCTCAAAGCGTTATAAGTGGAAATTGAACTTGGGTGTCTATTGAGAAACTCGAACTCCCTACACCACACTGTAAATGACATTATTACTTCTCTTTTATATAAGTGCAAAGACAAACTTTTTCTTTTATGGGGGTGTTTGGCTTAGCTTTTATTTTTAAGCTTATGCTTATATATAAAATTAGCTTATAGTTTTTTTTCTATTATTTGATAAGCTCTTTTTAAGTGTTCGGGTTAGCTTATATTCTACAAGTTTATTATGTGTCTTAATAAGTTGTTAAATCCAACATTCTTTAATTTGTTAGAGTAATAATTACTAATCCACCACCATTTGATGACAAATGAGTAATTTACACCCTTAAACAAATAAGCTTATATCAAATAAGCTAAAAAAACATCTTCAAATGAGCTTCTTAAAATGAGCTTATATAAGCTAATAAGCATAAGCTTAAAAAGCTAAGTCAAACACCAAGTTAAGCTTATTATGTAAAAAAAAGCTAAAAAAGCTATACGCTTGGTTAAAAAAGCTAGGCCAAACACCCCCTATATATTGTCAAGAACTGTAAAGTCATAATGAATGTTGGACTATGCACACATGAGTACTACTATTTGATAAGTGTCGTTGATCTCATTCTACCACTAGTTCCAATTAGGGAACCACAGATTTAGACATGGGGTTTACTCCAACCCAAGGTATGGAACCCAAATATGGACAACTATGGTATCATGCGTGTATTCAGATGGAGATTGATCACGGGTAACCATTCCGTAATTGGTGACCATCCTAGATGGATTCACCTGGTCATGACTCATGAGAAGATCTAAATGCAAATCCTACATTTTTGTATGAAATGCACTTACATTGTTGAGTAAGTGATATGTTTCCTTTCTTTTTGAGCATGTTTCAAGGAATAATAAGACTCGAGGTTAGTAGTTGATGACAAGGAATCTAATAGCTCTTCCTAGAATGACTGCATCGAATTATTGTTTTATAAACAATTTCTTTTATTTGTGGTTTAGACCAAGTACATTTTGGGCGAATTAGACAAGCAACCCGACTAGCATGTTATTTATACAAGTATAATATTTTTATTTTATTTAATAGATATATATTTACATAAAAATATAATTATAAGTAAAATTATGATAAGATGACTAGATTATATATATTTTGTTATGCATAAAATTATAATATATGAACAATTAATTATATATATAAATAAAATATATAAATGCTTAACATATAATAAACAAGCCGAGCTCCAGCTTTAGCTTGAAAATTTATTAACATGCTGAGCTCGAGCTTTAGACATAGAATTTCCCTGCACAAGCTCAGTTCATCCTGGCTTGTTAACACCTTGCTTATACCCCTAATATTAACATGGAAATTCCCCAACAAAAATTGGTAATTTCATGATATTGACATGAAAAACGATTGCTACCTTTTGTATATTAATGAGAGTCTAGAAAAGGATTATTATTAGTGTAATTACATCGTAGTGTAATTACACTACAGTATAATTACATTATGTTTTTATATAATTACACTACTTGATTTTCACAGTTAGCGCGTTAATTTAATTTGTATTTAAAGCACCCAAGTAACGAGACTTTGTTCTCCTTTTGGTAACGAGTGATCCACGGGTTTCCTTCATGTCAGGAGTTCTAAAAGAACAACCCCTAAACTATAGACATCACTCTTCTGACTCACTTGCCCCATCATCACCCACCAAAATTAAAACCATAAATATTAAATATCAGCCCAAATTCATCAACATTTTTTTAACAGTTTTTTTCTTTTGAGAAATTTTTTTTATCTAAAATGAGCACAAAAAACTTCTTTTGCTAAACATTTGATAGGGAAGATTAGAGGGAGCATTCCAACCTATATATTTATGAAAAGAGTCAATTTGGTTGTGTTTTATCTAAACCTGCTCAAACAGAAAAGGTGTGAGCTAAGAGGGAAGTGAGTCAAACGGGTTTAAAGTAGGCCAAGGTTTATTCAACTTCTTTTATTCAAGCTTTTATTATGTCATCATAATTGGCATGTTAATTAATTTAATAAAAAATTTGAATTTGACGAAAAAATGTTATGGGCAACCCAACTAAACATGTTTACCCACCCCACTGGCCTGTTACTACGCTGACTTATAAATCTTGTTTGACACGTCACCCGACTCATCTGCAATAACACCAATCAAGACTCACTCTGGAGTATGCTAGCCAAAAGTTCCCAAAACCCTCGTTGAATGCAAGTGAGCTGCAATGTCAGAAGGATTGCTCAAACTGAAATCGGCTACTTTGGATTAAAAATCATCGAACAGTAAGATGTTGCAGGACCGAATATCACAATGAACAATAGCCGGTTGAACCTTTTCATGTAAATACTCAAGACCCCTTGCTGCACCATAGCCAACTTTAGCTCTTTGTCCCCAAGTGATAAGTGGGCCAGGGGTAGCCCCTTCTACACCTTCACCCATGAAAAACTGGATTTTTCATAAGAGCAATAGTTTATCAACCAACAAAGTAACCACCTTTTGTTTAACCGCTGCAATTCTTCAAGTAAGCCAAACAGCCTGACAAGCTGCTGTAGTTGCAGCATAAACTCTGCTTCACAACTTGACAATGCCACAAATTGCTGTTTCTGAGAACACCATGACACTAAAGAATTATTGTAATAGAAAACATTACCAAAAGTACTTCTACCATCATCATTGTCTGTTAAATGATTGCTATCACTATAACCAATGAGAGTTGAGACTTCCACAATCAGTTCTATGATACTTGATTCCAAAGCGAATTGTGCTTTTCACATATCTGATCAAGTGTTAAACAGCCTTAAAATGCTCTACCCTTGGCTTTTGCATAAATCTGCCCACATAGCCGACTGCATAACTCAGTCTCGGTCTAGTTTGTGTCAAGTATCTCAAAGAACCAACCAACTTTCTATAGACTGTTGAATTTACTAGATCACCACCTTCTGCTTTAAACAACTTCAACCCTGGTTCCATGGGTATTTTTGTCTCATTACAATCTTTCAATCCAGCCAGTTTTAGTATCTTAGTTGATAAGCAGACTGCTTGATAAAAAAATCCCTTCTTTAATTTGTGCAACTTCAATTCCCAAATAATAACACAACAAACATAGATCAGTCATTTCAAACTTTGATCTCACTTCTTGTTTGAACTTTTCAACTTCTACATAAACTCCAACAATCAAAAGTGAACTCCTTTTTGACTTAGCATACACAGCCTGTTCATGTTGACATCTTTTAAACTTTCTCTTTCAAAACTGCATCAGGCTTTTGGAGCTTGTGTCAGGCCATAAAGAGCCTTTGACAGCTTGTACACATTTGCTTCCTCACCCTTTCTTTCATATCCTTTCGGTTGCTACACAAAGACATTCTCTTTAAGCTCCCCGTGAAGGAAGGCTGCTTTCACATCCATGTGATATACCCTCCAATTCATTTTAGCAGACAATGCAACAATCAGCCTTATAGTTTCAAATCTTGCTACTGGAGCAAAGGTTTCTTCAAAATCAACTCCAAGTTGTTACACATACCCTTTTGCAACCAACCTAGCTTTGTGCTTGATTATCTTTCCGCTGGCTATCTTTCAGTTAGGACCCATGCTTTGTTTCGCACAATGGCATTTATCTCCTCATCCATTGCATCTCTCCAAACCTTCTCCTTGGCAGCCTCTTTGAAATAAATAGGCTCTCCTTGTTGAGCAAGTAACAACTCAATAGTATAGCTTTCTTCTAACCTTCCAGCTCATACCTTACACTTTCATCTGGAACATAATCTCAAGTATAGTAGATTAAGTAGACACTATGCTTTCTGTCACGCTTTGACTTCTTCCTTCAACATATTGACTTTGGGAATTCTGACCCTGCTCATGCTGTGACCATGGTCTTTCATCAGTATTATCCACTACTGGATCTTAAACAGGTTCATTTAACTGGTTATGACTATCCCGCCCATTCATATCATCATGCATATAAAACTCACCCCAACTAGCATCATTACTACTCACCTCTTCTAAGTAGTTGGACCAATCCCATTGTCTATTTTCTTCAAAGTGCATCTCTCTACTTACAACAATCTTGCTTTTGAGAACATCAAACATCCTATGTGCCTTTGAACCAGTTTCCACTCCTAAATAGAATATAGGAATGCTCTTGTCATCTAACTTTTTCAACCCATGCTTCTTTCCCTTTAGAGCTTCATATGGTGTACAGGCTTTGGTTTGAACTCTATTAAGAACATAGACTGAATGTCTTGTCATATTCAATATAGTTCTATTCCTTCTTTATACTGCACCATTCTGTTGTGGAGAATACGGTGCAGTTAAAAAGCCTTGTGATACCTCCTTTCACACAAAACTCCGGAACTCGAGAGAGGTAAACTCCCCTCCTCAATCTGACCTCAAGATCTTGATCCTTAAACCGTACTCATTCACAAGTCTCAACCTTCATTCTGAATGTCTTAAATGTTTCAAGTGTTTGGTCCTTATTCTTGAATCTTGAGCATATAAACCCACATAAACTTTGTGTGATCATCAAGGATGAGCACAAAAGTACCTATTACCTGCTTGAGTTGTGGGCAATATAGGACCACACAAATCAAGAGATATGAACTTTAGAGGTACTTCAACCTTATATTCAGACTGATCTGTCTGCTTTCCAGCCAAACAAGCTTCACACACTTGTGTTGGATGATTGATGAGAGGCACTCCAAGCCCTAGATTAACAAACTAACTAGTTACAATCTAGTCCCTCTAAATTAGAGGGTGTCTGGGATTCCTTATTTTTACCTCCTTATGACTTATCCATAAGTTATAAGTCTGGAACTTTTTCACTCACATATCAAGAAATCCCAAACACCTTTTAAACTTTTCAATAAGTTATAAGGAGGCAAAAATAAGGAATCCCAAACACCCCCTTAGAAATTAATTCAAATCAGTACCTTGACTTTCTAACATATACCATGAACTATGTCACTAATCATCAAAAATATTGTTAGCATATGCCCGTTTAAGACTATTAAATATGCTTTCCAAAACAAACTACTTGGTTATCTTTTGTAAAAGATACTGTAATTAAAATATATAACTGAATGCTTTACAGTGAGGAAAACCCTAAGGAAACCTATTATGAGTCTGCTAGCTATAAACTAATAAATCTAATGATTAAAAAAGAATTATAAAAGATAACATGTCAATATTCTTATTTTAAATTTGAATACTTCAGCAATGTATAAGAATGTGATTTTGGTCATCTTTCCGATAACTTTCTTTGATAATAAACAACTGATTATTACAGCTTCAAACCGAAGAATCATGTGAACATGCAAAACCAGTAACGTACAATATACATTCATTATTCATAGCCAATGAATAAGAAAACAAAACTATCACCTGGTTTGTAAAATCAAAGCCGGGTTCAGGGGAAGAGCTGGTATCCAACATCTTTATAATCGCTTCTTGCCCATCACTTAACTTCCCATAATAAACTTGGCAATAAGAACCAT
Organism: Bidens hawaiensis; assembly: GCF_021521415.1. Taxonomy (NCBI): domain Eukaryota; kingdom Viridiplantae; phylum Streptophyta; class Magnoliopsida; order Asterales; family Asteraceae; genus Bidens; species Bidens hawaiensis. Next base: position 54,255 of record NW_027505800.1, read on the forward strand.
CTCCAATCAGAGCACGTGAGCCGAAATTACCAGTCATCTTATTTAAATCATCCAACAACAGTTTTGGTGCTTCAATCAGTAAGGCTTTTTGAGGGGCCCTGGTTCTAACTGCTCCATTGCTCCTTGGTTCTGCTCTAAAACTACCTATAAAAACCATCATAATTATGTTTTGCGGTCGTTATTTACATGTTTTTTTGACATCAAACTCTTAATGTTTTTGGTTAAAAATGAGGATTTACGGCCATTTACCTCCTCCTCCTGCATAAGTAGGCCCTTTAGGTAGAGGTGCACAAATCGGTTTTTTTGAAAAAACCGGTTCGGTTATTAACCGGACCGGTTTTTTTTATCCAAAAAAAAACCGGTTCGGTTAATAACCGGACCGGTTATTAACCGGTTTTTATTGCTGAAAACTCAAACCGGCCAAACCGGTTTGGACCGGTTTAAAAACCGGTTAGAACCGGTTATTAAACCGGTTTTTTATAACCGGTTTTTAATAACCGGTCTAACCGGTTAACCGGTTTTTTTTTTTTTTTTTTTTTTTTTTTTTTTTTTTAGGGTTTAGGGTTTAGGGTTTCGTTGTTAGCATTCTTTGCTTGGAAGATTAAAAACACATAACTTTCATTTATAGCTTTTACATTAAAAATACAAACATTAAATCGTTATCGCATATTCGTAACTCAAAAATACAAACATTAAAGAATGCTTAGACACGATTACATTAACAAGTTGATGTTTGTTACTCATTTTCTTCGCTACCCGATCCCGAGCTATTCCTTAGGTAATCGTCGTACGCGGCTTCTTCATCGGTCATTGGTTGAATGTGTCCTTGATTGACCTCGTCTTCATACAAGGCCGCCTCATAGTCCATTTCCCCCTCGAGTGAGCGTTGATGTTGTGCCCTGTCTAAAGAGTCCAAGTAATCCTTGTAGCAAATCGACATCTCTACAGCTGCTGGAGTGAGTCGAGTCCTCCTAATCGATATAACCCTGCCAGAAACAGAAAAAGCAGACTCCGAAGCTACCGTGGAAGCTTGGACCGTTAGTAAATCTTTGGCCATGGCGGCGAGGATCGGAAACTCATCCTCCTTACCTCTCCACCAAGCCAGCAAATCAAGACTTCTAAATTCATCCGGAGTCATGTGTTTCACAAAGTTGGTACCACCATACCTTCCAAGTTCACTGCTTGGGGTGTTTACCCTTTGACGTTTACCGGCGTCTTCCCAAATCATGTAGTACATCCCCATTTCAAGGTCGGTTTGGGATTGGGATTGGGCAACAGCTCTTAACGAGTCATGAATTTGGGAAGACGACCCGTGTTTTGTAAGGTAAACATCATACATGTTTGCCAATGTGGTGTTGAAATCATTCTTTAAAGTTTGGCTATAATAGGGGTTTTGATCGTCGTTTAACCCTAGCTCATCACAAATTTTTTCTATTAAAGCTTCAACACCACCAACATTGATGCAAGGGTTTAACGCAGCCGCACAGGTCAAAACAGCGGGTAGTTGTTGAAAATATTTTATAAATTTTTCTTTCATTTTTGCACCCATATCAAAATAAGGTGCACCCCTACAATGAATTTCAGTCAACTTTGTGCACATGACAGCAATTTTTGGTAAAGCAATGGGGCTTGTTGGATAGTAAACCCCGGATAAACTAGTTGTGCAAGATTTAAAAATTTGAAGAACCTCCGTAACGATCTCAATCAATAACCAGTTTCTAGGATCGTACGGTGCACATTTACCCCTACTTGACATTATTTGATGAAACGCAACTAGTGATTCTTTTTGTTGGATGGCTTTCTCAAACATATCACAAGTCGAGTTCCATCTTGTTGGACAATCCCAATTGGGCCCCAACCATTGACAATTAGCTTCATCACAAAATTTTTTGTATCTTGAAAATGTTTTATTGTTGCTAAAAACATCTCGTAACATTCTTTTAAAATTGTTTCTTTGCGTTTCGATCACGTTTAACCCATCTTGCACGGCCAAGTTGATAATATGTGCAATGCATCGGCTATGAAAAAACGCTCCATCACAAATAGGTTTATACTTTAATTTTAAATGGCCAACCGCGGCCGTATTGTTGGACGCGTTATCAAACGATATTGAAAAGATTTTATCTTCAATCTTGTATTGTCGAATGACTTTATCCAAGAGTTTAAAAATATTTCTACCCGTGTGCGGGTAATCAAACAATTGAAACGCAACGGTTCGTTTCATCATTTGCCACGACCGGGGGTCAACCCAATGAGCCGTCACACAAATGTATGAGTCGGGCGAACCATTAGGTACCGACCACACATCCGTTGTTAAGTTCACACCAGTTTGTAAGTTTGAAAAGTATGAAATTAGTTCGGATTTAGCGTTTTTCCATGCTTTAAGCATATCTCTTCTAAGGGTCGAACGACTTACGTGTTGGTAGCGTGGTTGAACATACTTTTGCATCATCTCCGTGAATTGAGGGTTGTCGAAGTGGTTGAAAGGAAGTGATTGTTGAATCACAAAGTTGCCAAACTGTTGACGTACCGCTTCAAGGTCGTACGTAAACACCGTTCCTTGATTCGTCATCTCCGGCTGCGAACTACTTCCGGATTCGTCCTTCAAGACCTTGCAAGAGGGCCTTTCTACATGAGCTCTTAAACTGGAGTTTGCTTCTTTGTTATAAAACTTCAAACAATGTTTGCATCTAGCTTTTTGGGTTCCGTTAGACATTTCGCATAGGTCGAAATGTTGCCAAATATCTTGGTTTCGTTTCGTGGGGATGACCCGAACGACGGTTTCTCCCGTGTTCGAGGCACCCATGTTGACCGATGAAGCAGCACTTTGGGAGGCCATGATAATCGACTACGAATTAAGAGTGGTATACACGAGTATGAAATAAACGACTACGAAAGAAGAGCGTTTGGAGTTATAATCGCGTATGAAATAAACGTTTAGAGCTTTTGGAGTTGTATAATCAAGTGTGATCTAACCAATACCCAACCTAAACTATATATAGATGTTTGTGGGGGTAAAAAAACCAAAAAAACGGCTAAAAAAACGGGCAAAAAAAAAAAAAACGGCTATAAAGCCGTTTGGTAACGTTCGAAAACCGGTTTAACCGGTTAACCGGTTATTAAAAAACCGGTTAACCGGTTTTTTTATAACGGCTATAAACCGGTTATTTTAAAGACCGGTTAACCGGTTTTTTATTAACCGGTTATTACAAAAAACCGGTTTTTTTTATAACCGGTTATAAAACCGGTTTTGGCTCCAAAAAGTATAACCGATACGTAAACCGGTTACGTAAACCGGTCAAACCGGTTTTTAAAAAAACCGGTTTTTAAAAAAACCGGTTTTCCGGTTAACCGCCCAAACCGGTTCCGTAACCGGTTTTTTTGAACACCTCTACCTTTAGGTGGTGCGGTTTTCGCTTTACTTGAGTTTGTATTGTGTGTGGAGTCGTCTTTTCCATCTCCACAGCATGAGAGAACATTATAGAAATGAGGGCATAATAATCCTAATATATGCTCTATACTCGCGTTTTCAACAAACAAGATATCGGTTCGTCTACGATTTACACACAAAAAATCCTGTAATTTTGCAACATTTCAAACATAAAACCTTGATCAAAGAGGGTTTTGCATATAACCCAAATGCTATATCAAAAAAAAATATATATTAAACTCATTGAGGCATTTCATCGAACAGGTGGTGTGCACAACCAATTAAGCAACTTACCTTATGGTTATAAGTTGATGCCAACAATGAAACAGGAAAATGATAACCTGAGGGTTGAATTAATTAGGCTTGATTTGAGTGCAAATAATTAATTAATTAATTAATTAACTAGGGATTATTTAATATTTAATTTTGGTTTCTGAATTCTTTCCTCCCAATGAGAAACTCAGAAGATTAACCTGGGTTCGGAAGGAAATTAGGTTCTGTTTTTGGGTCGGGTTCGGCGGGTTTTAAGTGTTAGATATGGACCCAAAACTCAACCCAAGTTTCTCATGATTTTTTCAGGTTCGGGTTTTTATGTTATGTTAATTAGGTTTCAAGAATCTAAAAAAAACACTTTAGATTTATAGCTACAATATCATAATCGATTGCCCAGGCTTATTGTTTATACATAACTTATTAGTAATTCATCATTAATATTAATCCATGACTTTTAATCATCATCATCTAGGTGGTATTGAGCCGTACGTTGTGATGGAGATGCAGCGGGAATATTATTGTAATCAGTTCAATTCGCTATGGTACGACCGATACAATAAAACTCAATGGCAAAAGAAAAAGATTAAATAAATCTGTAATATGATCAAAATGATAGCTAAAAAGAATCGTGATATAAAGTTATAAACATTGTGATGTAAATTAAAATACATGGCTGTGATATGTTATTATTAACAATGTTTTGATGTAATTGTATAAAGACAAATTCCGCTAAAAAAAGGTTTAAAATGATGCTCATTATATTCCATAATCATATGTTTAATTATTGTCATTTCATGTCACAAATCAAACGCGTCAATAATTAATTGCATGATGATCCAATAATGAATAATCATATGCATAATCATTGTCATTTCATGTAACAAATCAAACACATCATTAGAGAGGTCCAGGGTTCGATTCCTGGCAATGGTGGTATATTGTAAATAGTAGGAGGAAAGCATTAACATTCAAAAAAAAAAAAATTAGAGAGGTGTTACTTAATTTTCGGACCAAGCAGCTACTGATGTTTGTTTTCAAACGTTAAAGCTCTTTGTTTCTTTTATTCACATTTTATAGCATCTTCGTTCAGTGTCAAGTTTAGAGCATTTTTAAGCTCCCAAGAAAAAGAGAAAGACAAACGCCCTCCAGTAGATTCCGTAAACGAAACAAAGGAAAAAGAGGGAAGTCCGAACTTGTTTGTTGGCTTAGAAGTCTTTTCTATGATCCAAGACAGGAAAGTTGTTTAATTTCGACAATCGAACAATAATCAAGGCAAATTTGGTAAAAGGTTCTAATAAATTCAAAAATAATAACTTTTGTAAACATATTTCATCTTTGGGCCACCAGTGAGCAAAAATTCAGTCTCTTTGTATATTGTTAAATTTCTTACAAATAGAGATGTTCAAAACGGTTTGGGACTAGGAACCGGAACCGGTTCCTAACCGGTTCCTATATTCAAAACCCCCTTTGAAACCGGTTCCAGGCTCGAACCGGTTAGGGAACCGAACCGGTTCTCCCACCCTCGGACCCCTAACCTATGGAACCGGTTCTTACCGGTTCCTAAACCGGTTCCTGTACCGTAACCGGTCAAAAAACGGCTATTTTTAACCCCAACGGTCAAAAAACGGCCAAAAAACGGTTAGGAACCGGTTCCGGTTCCAGAACCGGTTCGGTTCCGGTTCCTACCCGCCCACACTCAGAAATGCAAGAACCGGTCACGGATCATCGGGTTGAATCAGATAGGGTCCGGTTCCTACAAAAAACGGGTAGGAACCGGTTCGGTTCCGGTTCGGTTCCACCGGTTCGGTTCCAGGAACCGGTTTTTTTGATCCTCTCTACTTACAAATATATGATCACATTTTATTAAAACTAGTCCAATATAAATATAACTCGTCAAGAAAATGTGGCTATCACGTGTAACAACTTTTAAAAGCACCAACATAGTTTTCTACAAAATATACTACTTTGACAAATTTCATCATCATCAATATTGTTTCACAGTACAAAATTGCCTACAACAAGAGAACATCTCCGTATAAAAATAAGAATAACAAACTTCAAATATACCGATCCCTCCAAACCGATCACGAACCACATTTAATAATCTCCACTTTTGTTTTCATTTTTCAAGATTAAGTTCTATCCTTGATCTTCGCTCGTGCAAAGAACACACCCGCTACTAAACCTTTAACGAAAACAAAAACACATGTTTATTGTTACTTACGTTCTATATTCTAAGTACCTAGATCTAACCATGAGATAATAATACGAGCGGGGGAAAAACGACTAACCAAATAATATGCTAGCAGAGTTCTCCAAACTAGTCGGAACGTGAAATAAAACGATTCCAGCAACCGAAAGTGGAATCTTGTTCAATGAACCCACCAAGCTGTAAATTGGTATCGAATATTAATTTATCAATAATTTTGTCACTTTCAATATATTATCTATAAATAGTTAACTTACCTGTATGTAGTTGCCCCTGTTTGATGAAGAAACCACATAGAAGTGAAGCTAATTGCTAACCCAAGAAATCCACTAAATGTCATCACCATCCAAAATGTTGGCATCCTCAAAAGTGGCCTGCCAATTATATTATTCATTATATATAATAATTCTGCTGCACATATACTAATAACTGCAAATTTTGAACTTCAACAAACCAGCAGACATAAATATGGGTATGTTAAATATTTCTTTATACTCAATCTACAAATCTATAAATGTAATTGACTTGGCCCACAAGATTCCTTTTTCTGTCTTTATATACATTATACAGGTATTTTGCATACTTCATATAATAAAACATTTTTCTTAATCTTCATGTCAAGTCAAATGTAAACCTGACTTTAGAAGAAAACAGGTCATATAGTGAAATAGGTCAAATCTATATTAGTTTTATTTTTAAAAAACAGATTATCAATTTTTATTATTTTTTTGTATCATATTTACACACTAACTGTAAGTTTTCCAGGTCAACCCAGCACATTGACATGAACTGGGTTTGACCGGACCCGCAAGACCCATCCATTTTTCCACCTCTAGTTACACAAGTGGAGGGAAAAACAAACTCACGTGTTGTAAAGATAATCCACCTCGTTAAACACAAAGATCAACACAAGTCCTAATGGCAATGATAATGTGTTGTTAAGTAAAACCATTGAAAACTCGTTCAAGTTACCGGATTTTGTAACTTGTTTTGCTGTATCCATCACCCGACGAAGTGTTAACTGTACCATAATAGTTTTTATAAAAATAATCAATTTATGCATCAACATATTAGTTCAAAACTTTAATAATATAAAGGTTACTCACAGAATATGATGCTGTTAGAAAGCAATTTATAATCTGCCATGTGTATCCAACAGCGTTGAATGCAAGATCGGTTATCCCTCCAGAGATAGCTGATATTATCTGCATCGATAAAACAATTTTACACGTTTATTTATCTGTTTCACCTTTCAATCTGATTAGTTAGATTGACATAATATAAAGAGCATCATTAAGTTTTTCATAAATAATACCATCAAGAAAAGTGATGCCCACACTCTGTTATCATGGTGCTTGTTGAATAAATACATTTCACCAACTGCAGTTATCACATTTGTAAAATTCTTCAGCACTGTCACCATCGCAACATTAATGTACCTCAAACTGCAAACAACATGGCCAATTATCAGTCACATGTTTGTAAACAAACAAAGTTAAAAGTTTAATCAAATGATGTTAGGGTTAAGTCTATATCAAACAGGCTTGCTGCATATGCCAACTGCCATACCTAAACATGCTTGTAACTAACATCCCAACAAATATAAAGTTCACAGGCAACCAAACTTTAATCAATCTCCATGTAAGTGGTTCTGTTGATATGACACCGAGTATGCTCAAACTAGACACTATCAATACCGAAACAAAGTTCTGCAAACAAAAAAATGACTTGTCAGCCAGATAAGATAAAACAATACTATCATTTAAAAAGGATAGTATTAGACCTGGTAGAGCATTAAAGATATCCCAGCATTAAAATCATAGCTAGAGAGAACATATTTGTTGACCAATATCATGCTACATGACGAGAGACAATAAGCAAGACCAGATAATAATGCCTGGTTGTTGACTTTTATCCTGGTTGACTTTGAACTCCTTTCTCTATCTTTGTCAAACCTTCCACTCTCCACATCAGCTTCATTCTCTCCAACATTTTTCATTGTCAAAACTGTCCTATACAATTATAAAATTACCATACGAGTTTCTGCAGCACAAAAACTTTAAGTTACACATCAAGAAACAAGTTCATTTATTCTCAAACTACGCAGTCGATATCGCCGATATATCACTGATATATAGGTCATCGATCCCTTGTCAAAATATCGGGAAGAATATCAGTACTGATAATATTGGCGATATTGACCAATATTGGACCGATATATCACCGATATTTCCGATATCAGTGTTTTAAGTCGTAAATATCAACTTTTACTGAATTATTAGTGTTAAATTGCTATACATACAAATTTTACATGATATTATAATTACCGATATCCCACTGCGATAACCGATATTTTTCCGCATGAACTGCTTAGTTCTCAAATTAGAAAAACATAAGTTATTATACGAGTTACTGCAGCATACTTTTAGTTGACCTAATTAGATGTAACAGACAAAACCTATCGTACAAGCAGCAATCAATAATAACTCATTGCTTTCCTATGAACTCAAATTCAGTAATTAATAACTTCAATTGGAAATATGCAGAAACCTAGGGTTAACTCAATTCAATTCAATTTGCGTATCTTAAAATCAAACTCCCAATCATTACAATCAATGAAAGCTCAACAGATTCATGACGATATGTTAGTGTCATAAACGCGAAACGAATCAAACTGATTAGCTCATGAACAAAGCAGAAATCAACGAACTTAACCATAAATCCACCAAATCTAGAATAACTAATCAGCTAACAGTATTCGAATATAAACTAATAATCACAATTAAAACAACGAGATCAGTGCAGTATAATAAAATTAAAAGCTGTTGCCCCGTTTGCCTGCCACTTTATTGTAATCGTTTTATAGTAAATTATATAAAACTTCGATTGTGATGGAAAAAAAGCTGAAAAATAGGGTACCAGTGTTAAGAAAAGTTGAAGGAAAACATTGACGGAAGGTCTCCTCCGGCTCTTGCTGAAGTTGCCGGCGGCTGAGAATAAGTCAACGGTCGTAGTGGTGACCGGCGGTGGATTTCCGATTGGTGTTGGCTGGCTTTAGGGAGAGATATATATATATATTCAGACAAACATATATATATATATATATATGCTGCTAATTTATATTTTTTGTGTAGGAGTTGAATTGAGATTTTACACTAGGATTAGGAATTGAGTTGAGGAGGCTGGATTGTGGGTCAAGTTCTTGATGGGACCAACGCATACATTCGCTGTGCTACTTTGTCCCTAATTATAAATCGGAAAATTCTCAAAATAGTTTCTAATTAGATCCTCCTTGATTTAAGTTTTCAATTTTATTCCTTTGTTATCTCGTCGTCGACGACATGATAGCGAACACCAACGACATGATAGCGAATACCGACGATGCGTTGTATAACATAGAGTTGACGATGCGTTATATTGCTAACGTAGGGTAGCAGCGATGCGTTATCACTAACGTAGGATCTCGGCATCATGTTATGTAACCTAACATGTCGTTTCAGAGTTATCACTAACATAGGGTCTCGGCGTCATGTTATCACTAACGTAGGGTCCCGACATCATGTTATATAACATGTCGCGGCGACCTATTCCGGCCAACTTGTGCCACGTGTCGTTATCATATTTGTTTCGGTAACGCATCGTCGGTGTTCGCTATCATGTCGTCGGCGACGAGATACCTAAGGGATAAAATTGGTAATTTGAATTATGAAGGATAAATTTGGAAACACTAACTATAAATGGGCTATTTTGAGAATTTTCTCATTATAAATTACCATCATGCTTAATATTTTATGTTTTTATTTTGAACCACCATTGATCATTCAAACGTGCTTCTGGCTAAATTTATTGCATCGAGATATAGTCGTCTTTTAATCCGGGAAAATCCCTTTCCTAAGGTTAACGTCTGTAAACACTCGTTCGAAAACACAACAGTGCGGTACAATAAAATTTGTTCAATTCAAAGATTCAGCTAGTAAAAATTAAATAATTTTCTTGAAAATAAAACAAAAACTATATAAAACAGTAGTTAGTATTATTTTTAATATTAACTACTGTTTTATATAGTTTTTTATATATAGTTTTTGTTTTTTATATTTAAGAAAATAATTAATTTTTTTATATTTTATTTTATCATGGAATTTATAAAATTATTGTACCTTTTGATGAGTTTTTACCAACACATTATTACCTTATGATTAATATTTATTTTACATGGATTTCTTTAATAATGTATTTTTGAGAATATATTGTAAACTTATTGCACTTTGATATTTTTATCTCTCTATCAGTAGATTATTTCGTTTTTTGAATTTTTATTTATGTAAATTTCATTTAATAGCATACATTGTTTTTTTTTTTATTACTATTGTGATTTTTATATTTATATATGTTTTATTTTAGCAACAAATTATTATGTTTTCCATTTCAACTACTAATCAAATAATTTGGGGTAAATTTTATAAATTCTTAAAATTATTGGGATTGCTATATTTTATGTGTTTTTACTAACAAATTGTTATGTGTTTAAATTACTCCATCCGTCCCTCTACAAGTGTCACAGTTTAAAAAACACAAAATTTAAGAAAGTTTGAATGATTGCACTATTTTCTTAACAAATGACTTTAATGCCCTTGACATATATAAAATGACAAAATTTAAGAAAGTTGAATGATTGCACTTTTAAGGGTAAATTTGGAAATTAATTAATAAAGTTTGAAAGTGGACATTTGTAATGGGACAAACTAAAAAGGAAATGTGGACACTTTCAAAGAAACGGAGGGAGTATTTGTTTTACTCGAGTTTCTTCTGATAGTATACTTCAAGGTTGATTTTATGAAATTGTTGTGGCTTTTTATATTCTGGTGAATTAACAGTGGAAAATTGAGTTGATACCAACATAAATTTATCAAGTTAGAATTAACTCAACAAAAACTAAAAATATTTATGAAAAATTAGTCAATAAACGAGTTGGTCAACTATTGACACCTTTGTGGAATGTGGAGTTTCATCAAACACGTTTCTTTTTAACACTCAAATGCCTAACCAACTATAAACCAAGTCGGTATCTCAACATAACATGTCAACTTGCATCAATGGACTATCGTCATGTTCCATTTTCAATTTTTATTACTTGTTATAAGTATTGTTAACTTATCACTTTACAAAATTATTTAATAAATGTTTAACATATTGTTTATCCAGTTTTAGGTTTGGAAAACCGAATCAACCGATAAGTGTTCGTATAATTGAACAATTAAAAACAGACTAAACCCAAATGAATGAGTAGGGTTTCAGCGAACCAAACAAAATTTTTGTACATAAGATAAAAAAAAATGATATAGAAAACCAGTAGAAAACCGGTTGTTGCCACATTCGTTTGTTGGTAAGACCAATTTATGAAACAAGACCAACTTATTAACCAATTAGATCAGTACTCGTATATGATGAATGTTCAACAACTGAACCGGTTTTGTCACATGTTTTGATGTTATTGTGAAACCCATTAAGATTTTTCATGTGTTTCTATTTTTCAAACATTGCGTTTACCAAATAAAAAATATATAAACAAAAAGGGTGAAACCCCTCACTCATTTAGGCACTGCTCCACTTATTCACAAGTTGGGTTGAATCCATTTTACCACGGTTCACACGAGCCGTTCCATTTGTTGTGCTATGAATCCGTTTGTAGTTTTTACACTATGTGAATATGTGATTCATTCTTAATTATTATTGAGTTTGATAAAATTTCTTTCAGTTTTTGTAATCATAAAAACTAAAATGCCAAACATTCTCTAATAAGTGGATGTGATTTTGTTTTTTTATACTTTAACCTATAAGTCTGAATAATTAATCATGCAAAAAAGTAATTGTGTGTGGCAAAAAAGTAAAATGAATAAAACATTTGAAATATATAACTTTCTCATGATTTTCTTTTTTATCGTAAATAAGTTTTCTAGATTTCATTTTTTTAATTACAACATAAATCGAGTGTTTTCTTATTTTTATTTGGGTAGAAAATTGCTATGGAAAGAACACTTTATTTCAAGCGTTTCAAAGTGAGGGTACAACAAATGATGCATCAAGTTTATATGACTTGGTTGCCCATATTTTGCATTTTCTTGGGATGAATTTACACTTCACCTTCTTAGTATACCGATATAACGTCTCTTTGTTTTTGTTGGATTATATTATGTACCGCGCACTAAGGTTGTGTTTGGCCTAGCTTATATTTTTTTGCTTATGCTTATATCTTTTTGAAGCTTATAGCTTATTTTATATCATTTGATAAGCACTTTTTAAGTGTTTGGATTAACTTATATTCTACAAGTTCACATCTTAATAAGTTGTTAAATCCATCATTTTTAATTTGTTATAGTAATAAGTTACTTCAATATTATTGAATAATCCATCACCATTTGAAGGAAATTGAGTAATTTACCCCCTTAAACAAATAAGCTTCTTCAAATAAGCTAAATAATCATCTTCAAATAAGTTTATACAAATTAGCTTATATAAGCTTATAAGCCTAAGCTAAAAAAACTAAACCAAACACCAAATGAAGCTTATTTTATAAAAAAAAAAACTAAAAAAGCTAGGCCAAACACCCCCTAAGTTATACCTAGAAAAACAAGAAGTGTAACCTTAACGATGCCATCTAACAGTCAAGATTCGGATATCACTATTTTAAAACTCTGATATCCTAAAACCTAAAAATATTTATGATTCATTTCTTATTTTACTGTGTACATTATACTACCTTAATGTTGGACTACTAGTTTGAATGTAGATCATGTTTACTTTAAAATTAGAATCTAAGGTATTTTAGATTTGGATAATATGAAATTAGTCTCTAGTAATTTAGATATTAAAATTTTTATATTCGACCATCAAACTCAATATTTAAACAATCCTACTTGTGTAATATAAAACATCAACTACGATATTACAAAAGATAAATGGAAATGTGCGTGAAAAGCAATCACAAGTGCAAATACGTTAGAACATATATTCCTTAAGTTACTCGTAAAAGCAATCCATAAAAGCATAATAATGTGATGATAACAATTGTTCTAACAAAAAATGAATGGGTATTAAATTGGGTTATTATGAAACAGGAATAATAACAAACAGGTAACATATGTTTACAAGCAAAAGAAAAACTAAATATACAAACTTTCTTAATTTCCTCATATTTGTTTTTTTTACCTATGAAATCTTCAAGATCCCAAATGACAAGTAAGATCAACCAAGTGTTTGACAATAAAAAAAATTAATCACAAACAATTCAAGTAGCGTAAAAACAATAGAAAGAGACATAATAAACTCAATAAGAATGTCCATTAGGTTAAGGTTTTGACATTATTTTTTAAGTGTAGACACACACTTTTGATAAAAGTATCATACTATCATGTGTAATTATTGTAGTATCATATAAAGTGTAAGACTTGGATTCTTGGAACAATATAAAGTGACTAGATTAACATGTGTTCGACTGGTAAAAAAAAGGTTGATAACATGTGTGCAGTACACCCAACGACCAAGTGACCAACACGGTACACATACTTGTAATTAAAAAAATGAACGATAATTGATCCTTTATGTAATTACTTACGCACCTCAAAGGCCCAAGCCCAACTCCCTAAAAATAAAGCTAGACCAGGCCTCAGTTTGAACAAAAGAAAACGTTTTTAGTTAGGTCCAAAAAACGAGGCCCATAACCAATCTTTCACTAGTCTTCATCTGAGCCACGCTATCCACTTTGTTTTAAGATTGAACGCAACTTTTAGACTCAACCAGGCCTTGGACTGGCATCGGGCGACCCTCAAGACTTGGGCTTAGACTCAGAGAGGTGAAAAAGCTAAACCTCAAAAACTTCCACATCAACTCCACCTCATATTTCAAACATTTTTCATAAACATCATTTTTTTCTACAATACAAACTTTCACAATCCAATTAAATAATTATTAAACTATATATGTGTATTTGTATGTGAGAGGGGTATGTGGCTAACATGGATGGAGGAGGTTTGAAGTTTGCTCCATGGTGGTGAAGTTTGTGACTGACATAGTTTTTAGGAGGTTAACTTTTCCACCTTATCCGTGTTGTGGGTGCTCTTAAAAATTGGAATTGGTTTTTAATTTGAATCAAAACTAATTATAAAATTGGTTTGGACCCTAAATAAACCGCATGGTTGAAATCCTGTCTGAGAACTTCTTTGTTGAAACCGGTTAAGCTCAAACCTAACCACCTTTAAACCAGTTTTAAACCAAACCGATTATTTCTCCCCTATAAAGTGGTTTCAACTTTCAACCCAAACCGGTTTGGGCCAAAACCTAGTGTTGATCCCGTTTTGACCGATCCCAAACTGGTTTGGGCGCATAAACTGATTTATGCAACTCAAGTGGCGCGTGAATTAATAATATAATATAGATCTATTTCTGGTTCGGCCTATAACTGACTCAGTCGCTTGTGCATTTCTAGGAAAAACCATGATGTGCACATAATTTTTTAAAAGATCATCATGGGTAATTTAATGATTTATTGATGTTAAACTGAGACTTGAGAGTAGGAATTTTTTTAAGTATGTAGATTACAAAATAACAAATAGTCAAATGCATGTATTTATTGTTTCGAGTTACTTAGTTGACGTCTCGCTAATTTAACCCATAGTATATTATCATTAGTCTCATATTAACTGGGATGTATATGTACATTACATTCATTACACGTATATATGTAGTAAAAAAATAAATCATTTTTTGAGTGAAAACATAAGAAAACGTAGAAGTTTGTAATGATATTTGCTTTAATGTATATTATTGGATTTTTATAAAGCTTACTTTTGTATGCATAGTAGGGAATGATTAAAAACCATAAATTATTTTACTATTCCCTTCAGTTAAATAAAAATTGTATATGTAGTTTGTTACCTTAACTTTTAGAAAGATGGTTTTAAACACATGGCTGTCACTGATAGAGACAAAGTATTTTTGTTGGTTGCCCTCTCATTCATTCATCCTCAAATATATATGATACAACGTGATCTTCTATTTTCGAGATAAGATCTAGTTATACAAGCATATAACAATAATACATATATACTAAATATAAGTCGACTATTACACCCCCGCAGTCTAAGCGGGAGGCGAGCGAATGCTGAGACTGGACCGAAAGTCTTCAAACAGAGCACGTGGAAGACCCTTTGTAAAAATGTCAGCAACTTGATACGGCGAGGAAACGTGTAAAACCCGAACTTGTCCACGTTGAACTTGCTCGCGGACGAAATGAATGTCAAGTTCAATATGCTTGGTACGCTGGTGGTTTACCGGGTTACCGGAAAGGTAAATGGCGCTTATATTATCACAATAAACTAGAGAAGCACGGGATAATGGGCGATGTAGTTCTAATAACAGATTTCATAACCAACAAATTTCAGCTACAACGTTGGCAACCCCTCGGTATTCGGCTTCGGCACTTGAACGTGAAATGGTAGGCTGACATTTAGAAGACCATGAAATGAGATTAGATCCATAATACACGCAATAACCCGATGTTGAGCGATGAGTGTCCGGGCAACCAGCCTAGTCGGCATCGGTGTAAGCTAATAAAGAATGGCTGACCGGTTTGTTGAGCGTGAGCCCATAATGTGCGGTACCTTTTATGTATCGAATAATACGTTTGAGGGCATCCCAATGGGTCGATCGTGGAGCATGCATGTGCATACAAACCTGTTGTACAGCATAACTAATGTCGGGACGAGTAAACGTGAGATATTGTAACGTACCAGCCATACTTCTGTAAAGAGTTGGGTTATCAAACATGGTTCCGGAATCTACACTAAGCTTGTCGTTTGTATCAACTGGGGTGGAAACTGGTTTGCAGGTTTGCATGCCAGCTCGCTTAATGATGTCATGAGCGTACGAGCTTTGTGAGAGGAACATACAATCGCCCGTTCTAGTGACCGCAATGCCAAGAAAATAGCTGAGTTGACCTAAGTCTTTCATGGCGAATTCTGAGGCCAAGTGTGACATTATTTTTTGCCGAAGTGATTCCGAGGAGGAGGTTAGTAGAATGTCATCAACTAACAAAAGATATGCCACGTGAGACCCGCTTTGTAAAGTGAATAGTGAAGCGTCACATTTACTTTGTTGAAAACCCAACTGTTCCACAAACTCGGTGAACCGTTGATACCATGCCTGTGGGGCTTGTTTAAGTCCATACAAAGACTTCTTGAGATGACACACATAATCTGGGTGTGTTTTACTACGAAAACCCATAGGTTGGTAGATGTAGACGGTTTCATTTAGTTTCCCATGCAAAAATGCATTTGTGACATCCAACTGGTGTACCGACCATGATCATTATACCATTCCGGTATAGACAAGGCATGGATTGGACTTTTGGGTATGGGAATGACTGTGGTGGGCGATAGATTAAAGGGTATTTTTGGCTTTGTAATTCCATCCATGCCGCGAGTGCGCATGGTGCGTGTGGTTGTGGGTTGTGGTGGAGGAGTGTTCGAAGCTGAGGGTGCTAGTGGCTGTGTAAAGATGTTGTCAGTAGGTGGAGTTGATAATTCACATGGGTTTGGGTTTGGTTGAAGAGTGTGAGAGGTGGTGGGGTAGGCCGTGGATGGTGATGGTGTGTGGGATGATGGAGGTGAAACACTAGAGTGAGTATGGGGAGATGTGGGTGTTGAGATATGGTTTGGGTCAACGAAGTGAGGGGAAGAGTTTGAGGAGTGGGTTGAATTTTGAGTTGTGGGAGTAGTTGGTGGAATTTGAGATGTGTCAGAGGACCAAAGGTGTGGGTGGGGTGGTTTATCTAAAAAGTCATATGTGTGCATGGATGGGGTAGGAGATCTAATTAATTTTGTAGCAAATGGTAGGATTGTTTCGTCAAAAATAACGTGTCGTGAGATCGTAATTTTATGTAGATCAAGACACTTGTACCCGCGATGATGTTGTGGGTAGCCAAGAAAGACACACGGGTGTGAGCGATGAGCAAGTTTGTGAGTGAGGGTAGAGGGATGAAGTGGATAGCAAAGGGACCCGAAGACCCGTAGATGGTCATAGGTCGGAACTTGGTTATAAAGGAGTTTAGTGGGGGTTTTGAATTTGTGATTTTTGCTAGGGAGAATGTTTATGAGATAGGTGGCCATGTCTAGGGCATGGTGCCAATAAGTAGGAGGGAGATTGGCATGTGCTAGAAGTATTCGGATAATGTTATTAATGGAGCGGATTTTGCGTTCCGCATTTCCATTTTGGGAAGATGTGTGAGGGCAAGATAAGCGAAAAATCATGCCGTTTTGATTACAATATTGGTGAAATGAGTTATTAACGTACTCGGATCCGTTGTCACATTGGAAAGTTTTTATTTTTCTTTCAAATTGAGTTTCTATTTGTGTCGAGAAACTACTAAATATAGAGTATACTTGGGACTTTTTAGCTATAGGAAAAGTCAACAAAAAGTTGGTGAGGTCATCTAAGAAAAGAATGTAATATCTATGACCACCGGTGCTAACAATAGGGGATGTTCATAGGTCGCTATGAATAATATCAAATGGTAAAAAAGTACAAGAATTAGAAGGCATAACATGTAATTTAATACTTTTTCCAATAACATAAGATGAACAAATATTCTTTGACAATTTATTAAAAGAAATAACATTAGAGTTTCTCAAAAATTGTAACAAAGCTGGACCGGGGTGAGCCAGACGTTGGTGCCAAAGCTGTTAAGATATAGCAGCAAAAGCAGATGGAGATGTGTATTGGGTTGACTCCGGTGGAAGAAGAGGATAGAAATCACCGCTGTTGTTGCATCGGAGGATAGGGATTCGTTTCTTGAAATCCTTCACAAGAAAACCAAAAGGATCAAATTCTATTGAAATCCAATTATCAAAGGTTAAGCGACGGACATAAATAAGGTTTTTAATTAATTTGGGTGCGAGAAGGACATTGTTTAATTTTAATGGTGGGTAGGGAGGTGGTAGGGTTTGGTTGCCTTGCCCATGGACTGGAATTGTAGTGCCGTTACCGACAATAATATTATTTAGAATGCCATTATTAAATACAGATTGGAAATTACCTGGGTTATTAGTCATATGAGATGTAGCTTCGGTATCCATAAGCCACTGATCAGGGGGGGTTTAGTGACATGGTGTAAAGTGCCTATTCAATGTTGGTAGGAGCATAGGCTGGCGCATAGGCTTGAGTTGGTCGAGGCCCAAGCAGACCATTCCCGGGATGAGCATTGTTGTTATTGGGCCGAGGGGCAGTTGGGTATGGACAAGGTGGGTTGGGCCATGTCTGTTGGTTTGACCATGTGGACTGATTGGGCCAGGTGTGGGCTTGAGAGGCATGTTGTGACCAAGGTGATTGATTATGTTGTGCTTGTCCATTCCAATTGGACGTTCCATAATTATTATTTCCATATCCACCATGATTGCTATTCCCATGTGCTCCATAATTGTTATTTCCATATCCACGTACCTTTCCCAAGTTGTTCCAATCACCCCTGCCTGAGCCATTACGTCCACGGCCTCGGCCACGCATACGCCCGCGACCGCGACTCCTGTCCGATGCATAATCTGAACAAGGATCGGGGGAGTTACCGGTTCGGTTAGTGGTCGCATGTAACGCGGTACCAGCGGTTGACTCGGCCGCGGCTGCTTGATGCGTTTTACGTTGCTCTTCCATTGTGACGCGAGATCGAGCTGCATAGAATGATGGAAGGGGCTCAGTACTTTGTATAATCATTCCGATCCCTTCGTATTGCTCATTAAGACCCGTGTTAAGTTGAATAACCAAATCTGCTTCCGAAACAGGAGCATCTACGTTAGCCAGTTGGTCGGATATCACTTTCAATTCATGACAATATGCATGCATATTTGGAAAATTGTCAAGGCGGGTATGGGCAAACTTTGTCTTGAGATATACGGCACGAGTTGCTTTGCTATCACTGAAGATTTGTTCTAGGGAAGTCCATGCATCATAGGCGGTGGTATCTTTCTTCAAGATGGTTTGTAGTAAATCTTGGGATATGGTGCCATAGATCCATTGAAGGACTATGGCATCTATCCTCTCCCACGAATCAAGAGCAAGAGTAGGAGTAGGTGTGGTGGTTTTGTCATTAGCGGCCTTGGAAGGACTTTGGGTGGGTGGCGGTTTGTTGGTGGTGAGATGATCAAAGACTAGAAACGCTTTGCATTGGATTTTGAAGAGTTCCGACCAAGAAGTACATTGGCCGGATTTTGTATCTAGGGTTATAGTAACAAAATTTTTGATGTTTGTTACCGTGACGGCCGGATGAAGTTTGGATTCCATGAGGATGAGGAGGGGTTTACAAATTGAGAGGGATGAAGTAAAGCAAGCGGAAGTGTAGGATCGGTTTTTTTGTCTAGCGCCAAGGGTAGGGAGAACAAAGAAAGGAGAAGTGGCGGCTAGGGTTTAGTCTCTTGATACCATGATAGAGACAAAGTATTCTTGTTGGTTGCCCTCTCATTCATTCATCCTCAAATATATATGATACAACGTGATCTTCCAATTTCGAGATAAGATCTAGTTATACAAGCATATAACAATAATACATATATACTAAATATAAGTCGACTATTAGTCACTTCAAAGTAATTGGAAGACCACAAGTACAAGCCGTGGAACAAACCACTAATCAAGTAATTGATGTTTGTACGAATTGTAACGAGTTAAAGCTTTAGCGTGTTGGTTATCAGACTTTGAAACTCACACAATTTGCCAAAGATTCTCTGCTATTATTCAATACCCAAGGTGAGTTTAAATAGTACAAGGAAAAGTAAATAACTGCTGGATAACAAACTACCACTAACCCAACTACTAACACGTACCACCTAAAGACCCGGACTTTAAACCCACGATACATTAAACAAAATAAAAATAAACAAGCAAAGAGGACAATTTTTGGCAGACTCTTTTTCCCATAATGCACGACCCAAATGATGACTCAACTCCATAACTCCACTACTTGACTAAATATAAAAACAAACACGTGCTTTGAATTTACTCTAACACTCCCCCTTAATTCAAAGGTCAACCACTCCAAGCTTTGACCTCAGTTAGCTAAATTGTTCTTTTCCCAAAGCTTTAGTAAATATATCAGCAACCTGCTCATTAGTTGAACAAAACTTGAGCTCCACTTTCTTCTCTTCAACCAAGCTTCGAATGTAGTGAAACTTAATATCAATATGCTTGGTCCTGCTGTGAAAGCCTTGATTTTTTGTTAGAAAAGCTGCTGACTTGTTATCACACCATATCACTGTTGCATTTTCTTGCTCATAACCCAACTCAGATAGCAGCTTCCTCAACCATACTGCTTGGCTAGCTGCTGAATTTGCTGCAATATATTCCGCCTCACAAGTAGAAAGTGCTACCACAGGATGTTTTTT
Organism: Bidens hawaiensis; assembly: GCF_021521415.1. Taxonomy (NCBI): domain Eukaryota; kingdom Viridiplantae; phylum Streptophyta; class Magnoliopsida; order Asterales; family Asteraceae; genus Bidens; species Bidens hawaiensis. Next base: position 74,590 of record NW_027505800.1, read on the forward strand.
GGAACTCCATGTAATCGCCCCTGACCCAACAGAAAACATATTGCCAGACACACTTTTCCGATCTTCAAAAGCACTCGCCCAATCACTATCATTGAAACCCTCAAGCCGAACTCCCTGTGTTTTTTCATACAAAAGACCATAGTTAATAGTTCCCGCAACATACCTTAAGACTCTCTTCGCAGCTCCGAGATGATTGGATGTGGGCTTATGCATGAATCTAGAAATTAAGCTTACAGAAAAAACAAGATCAGGCCTCGTGTGAGTAAGATAAATCAGACCACCCACAAGACTCCTGAACTGTTTTTCGTTAACAAGTGCACTGCCATCATCCGTTTGTAATTTTTCATGCACATTCATTGGTACTGGAACTGTCTTGCACTTATCCATGCCAAATCTTTTGAGTAAATCTTGAGCATACTTGCGCTGAGTTACCAACAGCCCATCGTTTCTTGCAACAACTTCCAAACCCAGAAAATACTTTAAAGTTCCAACATCAGTCATTTCGAATTCTTTAATCATATTAGCTTTAAACTCATTCACCAAATCTTGAGACGACCCGGTATAAACTATATTATCAACATAAAGACAGATGATAAGAATGTCATTACCTGGAGTTCTTTTTATGTACACAGTGGGTTCGTTTTTTGATCTTTCATACCCATGCCCTTGGAGATACGAGTCGATTCTGCTATACCAAGCACGAGGGGCTTGTTTCAGCCCGTTCAAGGCCTTGTGAAGCTTGAACACTTTGTCTTCATCTACTTTGATTTCAAAACCCGGGGGTTGTGTTATATAAACCTCTTCAACCAGTGGACCGTTCAAGAACGCAGACTTAACATCAAATTGGTGTGGTTCCCACTTATTTTGAGCAGCAAGTGAAAGAACTAACCTGATTGTTTCGAAGCGAGCCACCGGTGAGAAGGTCTCTTTGAAATCGATTCCGTACTATTGTGTGTACCCTTTAGCTACAAGCCTTGCCTTGTACCTATTTATTTTTCCATCTAGACCAATCTTTGTTCTATAAACCCACTTAAGACCAATGACATTTTTGTCTTTTGGAGGCTTAACCAATGACCACGTGTGGTGTGTTTCTAATGCATGCAATTCTTCTTTCATTGCATGCATCCATTCTGCATGTTCTGCTGCCTCAACAAATGACTTTGGCTCAACCAGTGAAAAAGCAAACTGACAAGTTTCATTTACTTCATCAAGTATAGGAGATGTGCAATCATAAATGTCATCTAAGGATCGTACCTTGTTTGGGCTATCTTCTGACCCACTTGATTCTGACCCGTTATTACCTTCACTACTTGACATTGGTTCTGTACCTTCTTCTATTTCATTCATACTGGGAGTCGTACCACTGTTTAGCACATGTTCTTCTGTTTCCACAACTTCACGAGCTAAGTTCTCACCATATTCATCAAACCATGCTACATGTTCATCAAATACAACATCACGAGAGGTAACAATAGCCTTTTTTGTTGGGTTATACAATCTGTATGCTTTTGAGTGTGAACAATACCCAACTGCACTTATCAGCCTTAGAGTCTAAGTTCTTTCGTTGTTGAGATGGTTTTAGCCCGTATGCAACACACCCGAATACCCTTAAGTGACTTACTGATGGTTTGTATTTATACCATGCTTCAAATGGGGTTTTACCATCCACAGCTTTAGTTGGAGATACGTTAAGTAAATACACAGCTGTTGATACAGCTTCACCCCAGAACTGATTACTCAACCCTTTTCCCTTTAGCATACATCTAGCCATTTCCACAACACTTCTATTTTTCCGTTCGGCCACCCCGTTCTGCTCCGGGGTGTACGGGGCTGTGAGTTCCCTATGTATTCCATTTTCTTCACAAAAAATATTGAATTCCCGAGAACAAAACTCTCCCCCACGATCAGTACGAAGAGTTTTTATAAACTTTCCTGATTCTTTTTCAACTTTGACTTTAAAAAGCTTAAATTTTGCCAGACTTTCAGATTTTTTGTGAAGAAAGAATACCCAATTCATTCTCGTGAAATCATCAGTCAACAAGAAAAAATAACGGTTACCTCCACGAGATGTCATGGGCATAGGTCCACATAAATCTGCATGAACCAGATTTAGAGCTTGTGATGAGCGGTAAGCATGACGAGGAAACGAACGCCTTGCTTGTTTTCCATAAATGCACCCTTCACACAGAGACAATGATTGGATTCGCGGTAACCCAGAGACCATATTCTTGTCACTTAACATTCGTAACCCATTCTCATGCAGGTGACCAAAGTGACAGTGCCATAACGAGGGATCTGTAGGAGTTGAGTCCACCGCAACAAGAGCGGTAGCATGATGTTGACCCACAGTTAATGGAAATACATTGTTAGATGCCATGTTGACTTTACATACCTGCTCTCCTGATCGTTTGTGAGTAATCACACATGCTCCATCATCAAACAAAAGAGCATGACCAGCCTTCATTAGTTGACCAACGCTTAGGAGATTATAACCTAAGGCTGGTGAGAACTGGACTTGCAAAATTGTCTTAGATTTACCAGGAGAGACATCAATCTTGATAGTACCTAACCCTTCAACTTGAATGCTTTTCCCATTCCCCATTTTTACTGATGCTTTCTTGCTTTCATCCAGTTCCTTGAACAAAACACGCTGCCCCGTCATGTGGTTTGAACAACCACTGTCTAAAAACCATACTTTGCTTGCACTACTACTTCTATTTTGAGCCACAAGTGATGGTTTATCTTCGGTGTTCTCCGAACCTTGAACTTCAATTCCTGAACCCATTGCCATAAAGAGTTCACCCTCATCTTCTTCAGTATTCTCATTGTTGACCGCTGCATTTGCTTGGGGTTCCGCCCAACAATCTGCCTTGACATGACCATATCGATAACAATTATAGCACTGAATGCTACTTCTCCCCCTACCAAAGGATCTTCCACGTCCTCGGCCTCTACCACGAGGTACTCCATTTCCTCGTCCTCTATGTGTTGGTTGGTAACCATCAGCTTCAGCAGGAATGGCTTGCTCTTCTGAAACGGTATCAACGCACCGGTTAACTCTAGCCTCATGAGATTATAGAGATCCCATGAGTTGATCGAACGAAAGAGTCGTAAGATCCTTCGACTCCTCAATAGCAGTAACAACATGATCCCACTTTGATGGCAAACTCCGCAACACTTTCTCCACAACAGTTTGATCGGACACGTCTTCACCGTAAGCTCTTTTATTATTGACAATCTTCATAACTCGCGACAAAAAGTCCGAGACAGCTTCATTGTCTTTCATCTGTAGGGTTTCAAATTCCCTTCTCAGCCCCTGCAATTTAACAGCAAGTACCTTGGAATCTCCCTGAAACTCGGTCTGGAGAAGAGTCCAGGCCTGTTTCGATGTTGTAGCAGCAATACGGGAAAACACGCTATCATGTACCCCTTGTTGAACCAGTGCGAGAGCCCTTGCATCTTCCTTAGTGTTTTTCTTCAATCTGTCAGCATCGGTGTCTGTTGTAGAATACCCTTGATCTACAAATTCCCATAACCCTTTCGACCTCAGCAACGTCTTCATGCGAATGTTCCAGAACTCATAGCCTTCACCCTTAAAGACAGGAGTAAGAGGCTGGGAAACTTCAGATGAAGCATCAGAAGCCATGGTGATACAACAAACAACTAAAACACTCTTTTGAAGATGGCTCTGATACCACAATGCTGGTTATCAGACTTTGAAACTCACACAATTTGCCAAAGATTCTCTGCTATTATTCAATACCCAAGGTGAGTTTAAATAGTACAAGGAAAAGTAAATAACTGCTGGATAACAAACTACCACTAACCCAACTACTAACACGTACCACATAAAGACCCGGACTTTAAACCCACGATACATTAAACAAAATAAAAATAAACAACCAAAGAGGACAGTTTTTGGCAGACTCTTTTTCCCATAATGCACGACCCAAATGATGACTCAACTCCATAACTCCACTACTTGACTAAACATAAAAACAAACAAGTGCTTTGAATTTACTCCAACATTTAGCGCGTATAAGTTCAACTTGATTCGAACTTTTTGTGAGTTGGTCGCGAGTAATTAGTGTACGGGCTGGGTCATTTTTACTTCTCTTGATAAACCTTTTGGTCATAGGATCTGTTATACTACATGTTTATAACTTCCTTGCAAGCTGCAACTCTTTTTCACTTATTAATTTGCAATTTATCTCTTATGTTTTTGTTGAAAGTGATGCTAGGTCTTGTGTTCACATTTATTATCCTTTATAAACCTGAAATAGAATAAAAGAAAAGAGAAATATAAAGATAAAGCTGATGCTTTATGTTGTGGAATCATCATATATGATGTTAGATTGATAGAATGCTAGCCATTAGTAATGGACAAATTGGTTCGCATTGTGATGATGGTAAAACCTTTCCAATTTAAGGAAGTTTCACTTTTCAAAGACCAAACCATTAATAGAATCTCTCTCTTTATCATTATTTAACTGTCGTGCAGGACCATAGCTACTTTATGCTCACATATTCAACTAAAAGTTAAGAACAAATGTATACCACTAGCATATGCCATGTATTGTAACACGCAACAAGTTAAATGTTTTATATTTGGTTAAATTTTTTCTAAAAAAATAGACTAATAAACACGTTTCCATGATTAATATAATTATTTTTGCAACAGTGTACGGCCATGCACAGTCATGTTATTCCTTTGTTAATACATTACGAAAGAGCTACATAGTCTTTCTTAAGTAAAAGTTATGGAAGTAATATTCTTGTTCAACAGCCCCCCCCCCCCCCCCCCGACATACATTGTAAACGGTTTGTTTGACTAACAACATAATCGGTCCAAGTTAAGAATATATGAAGAGCTTTACAATAAGTATGGTAGCAAGTAGCAACATAGTCATGTACAATAGGAGTTGAGCACATTGGCGAAGCTTGGACCAAACGCCGAGGGAGCTAGACGAAAATACGTATAAGTACTTTCACAAAATGGAGGGGCCCAGACTCAAAACTTTAGGGCATAAATGGGTAAATTTATACTACTGAGTAAAAAAACGGAGGGGCCAGGGACCCCATGGTCCTAAAGAAGCTTCGTCCATGGTTAAGCATGCTTATTTGGTTTAGATTATTGAAGAAAGATGAAACCAAATAAATATAACTTTGATAAAATATGAATGGAATTTGTAACACATATATAACAAATGAATCATTCGAATAGCTAAGTTAACCTAGTACAAGATACAAATAAATTTAAATAAAGGTTGATGATATATAAATAAATAAAAATCTTTTTTATCAAGCAAGCCTAGCCTGAAGTCCAAAACATTTAGGATGGATATGCAGATACAAGACATTGTATGTGGCTAGCTTTTAAGAGTTATCATAGGATAGAAACACAAATGGTATCAGGTGATATTGACCGGCTCGCCCTGTTAAACGAAACATCCCATATAAATTTTGTAATTATTTTTATTTTCATCCATTCTTGGGTAATAATAACCTACTACTTCACTAATCTTCAATATTGTATGTTTCTAGTTTTCTTGAGGAAAAAAACTAATTTTCATTAATATAGTAAATTAGTAATATGTATTTGAAAATCCTAATAAGTAATTTTCAGAAAATATGAAAGGTATATCTAATATCTTATGATGACAAATACCTAAGATGCATGAGACATAGTTTTTCAATTGGATGAGATACTTACCTACTAGTTATGCCGACCCACCAAACCAATGGCTCTTAGGTTGAAATAAAGTTGATTTGATTGTATTATTTTATGAAAATTTAATTATATACACTAAAATGTAAAAGGCAATGAGGAAAAAGTGGTGTAAACTACACATTAAATCAAAGAAAATGAAAGGTAGGGCGAATAAAATGGTTTAAATTTTAAAGTGTAAAAGTGTGCCAAAACAAAACAAAATAAAGGGGGATGCATGTGATAGTAAGAATCGGTCCATATTAGATTGTGAGATGAGAACATTCCAATTTGATAAGGTTGACCAGAAGACCCTTTATTATCTAACCAAGTAATTATCAATTGAGTTACATATTTGATGTGTGGCCATGTTGTTTAAGATGGTACCACCTCCATAAACATGGTTATTCATGATATAACATGCCATTTGTTGATTAATGTAATAACTTATACTAATTTAAAAAATTAGAGCAGTCACGTTCAGGGGCGAGGCTTCGTTTAAGACTGGGGTCGCCGACCCTCCTCATTTTTTTGCTCAGTAATATAGGCTTACTTGTAGTCGTCATTAAATTTTATAAATCGAAACATTCATAATTCGCAAGATAATTGAAACAACATATCAAAAATTCGAGATAGGGCGCGCGTTGAAATGTCTACGAATCACTGTGGAATTTCAACTAACTAACGAAATTTAATAAAAATGAAAATAGATCATTGAGATACCCACGAATCACCGTAGGTTGTCAACAAAAATCGCGAATGAATTAATTTTCTAGCAAAAATCTAATTTTGAATTATTTTTTATTTTAATCATGAATAATTTAATCTTCTCACAAAACCTATTTCTTTAAACTTTGTTTAGCATCATACTAAGCTGATGTTTCAATCTTAACCTCAATTATATTTAGACGATTAATTTCATGATTTATTCAATTTTCAAGTTACCCACAACCTCAAATTATAAGTTAATTTGGTGACTAATTCTATGATCTATTCAACTCTCAAGTTTACGAACAATCTCACACGTTTTGCAACTTACTCTCGTATCATAAAAAATTTGCCCATTTTGTCACCGTAGTATGCCATCATCACCCAACTTCAAACCGTTAACGCCACCGCAACCGCAACTACTGACCCCATGTATTTCGCAAAATTTCCGCCATCTTATAAGGTTTTACACCTTTTGCCATAAAAGTTGTCTTCTCGTCACAACAACGTTACCGTCACTTGGCCACCCGCATCACCTAAGGAATATCTTCCGTGATCCCGAACCTACTCACCCTATCCAATCTATCAATGCCAACAACTCATCATCCTCAACTGTTACCCAACTACTTGTAACAATTCACCACCCAAATATCCAAGGAACCAAGATAACCACGACCTTGCCATATGGTGATCTCAAGACTATCATGAGAAGGGAACCTTATCCCAAACACAAAATCCAAAGACTCGAAACCAAATTTTGGAATCTTAAACAAGACCACGGTGATAACTTTATTTATTTAAACCGTTTCTATAAGTTAAGTCTGTTGATCCCCCACCTTGCTACATATAATAACCGATCCCATGAACTAAACCTTCTAGTTCCTCATTTGATCATTCCTCTTGATACATCTCTGGCCCGCCAATGCAAATTCGAGACTTCGCCTTGAATTGTGATCCCCAAACTCTCCTTGATGCCATCACACTTGCCGCTACTCTCACCAAAAACAAAAACCCTTATGCTGAAAAGAAAAACATGCATAAGGCTAAGACCGAATCCATTGAGGAGGTTAATCATTGTTAATATGTTACATAATGTAATGGTGTTGAGTTTTCATTGTTATAAATCATTATCATACCTCATAATTTCAATCATTGTCATGTTGTGTTTTTGGTTTAAACAAATTACTTGGTGATATTGTTTAGACTCACGTCTTAATGAGTTTTGTTTAAAACACTCGATACTATACTGGTGTGACCGTGTAAAGCGTTATCCGGATGACACGTAGGGGGCTAATCTTCAAATACGGTTGCTATAAACATTAAGCAGTAACTTTATATTTTTTTATTTATAAGGTTGTATTATACTAATTACGTTTTGTTATTGACTTCATTAGTTTACTTATATGATAAATTTATTACTTCTAAATTATCAATTTTTTTTATAATTCAGTTATTCATTTTATTCATCATTCACTACTTTACATCACCACCATCATTCCCCTTTTAAACCTTTTAATACTAAATATATATTTATATTAATATGAAAATATATTTACTAAATAAAATTAAAATACAAAGGCTAATTAAAAAATAAAACAATACCTCAGGATAAGAAAACAACACTAAAAACATATTTTGCAATTTCTGGCTTCAACAATAAGACCACTTCCAGATCCGTTAATGTTAAATCTTGATTCTTTAATCTTGTAATTTACAAGTGAATCCAAGCATAGTTAAACAAGTCAATCAAGTTTTTTTTATAGGTTTTTTATTTCTTTTTAACGTTGCTTTTAACTAGTTAGACTTTGTTATTCTTTTCAACAATAGCATTTTACATTTCGATCCAAATTTTGTTATCTCATCACATTGCGGCATTGTAGACGCGCGAATTTGACCGGTATCGGTTGAGCTCGTTACAACACCAACACTAAATCCAAAAAGAAAAATAGTAAATATCATGTTGTGACCGAATAATAACATAACACGTGGCATGGAAGGTTTTAGATGCACTGAGCATGCCTTATAATTATATTCTACATATAATTACAATAATTTTATGATTTAACCTATAAAAATAAGTTAAAACTATAAAAAAATTATTTTGTTATCTAAAGTGAAAGCGATAGTATTTTTATTATATACCAAATCATAAAAATAAATGAGGTTTTTTTGTGAACTAAACAAATACAGAAGACCGTTCAATAGAAATAATGATGGAAGAAATTGTTATTCTAAAAGTAAACATGTGAAAAGTTAAAGTTGTTTGCATTTAAACAATGCAGTGCATTCCGTAGTAGTTGAACCTGCTTGTATCGTGTGCACATATAGTTGTACATTTTATGAATAGTATAAGTTTCTGAGTGAGATGAAGTTTGCAAATTAGTATATGTATAATGCCATTATTTTTTTTTAATTTAATTAACAATCTTTTCTCATTATATAGAAACATAGATATTACATCAACATAGCATGTAGGCGGGCAACAAGCTGCGCCGCCACCCCTTTCTGAATTGCAAACCCTAACCCGCTAAAGACATACCCCTGCCCCTTTGGAGTCGACATATTGCCATGCACAACCCGTTGGACCCTGGTTAGGAAATGGATAGCTTCCGGTGCCAAGGAGCCAAAGGTATCAAAAGCAAGAGGGACAAAAACATGTTGGTTTTCTTCGCAGGCTTTAACATGTTTCTCCACCTTCTTCGTTTCAGCCATTTTCATTGCTTGCCCAGCTACAAACCCATTATCCCTCAAACCAGCTAAAGGAGATACCTCTGTGAGGTCAACACAAGCGTGTTTTCCCCCGGCCCAACCAAAGACGAGCAAATCTGCCGGTCGTAGAGTGGATCTCCCTTCCGTGGGGTCTGTAAGGAAGTTTACGGGGGCTTCCTTTTTAGCTGATATCCCAGCTCGCCTTAAGATGTCCCAAAGAACGTCCCGCACCCAATCATGTCGGTATTTGAACCCAGGCATCTCCTTGCAATGAATCGCATGCTCTCCGAATTTATCCATGCAAGCCTTACGGCAGATCAGACATGTTTAGTCTTCTGGGTTCATTGGGACCATCAAACGATACTTAAGAATGGCCCTATACTCGACTGCAAACATGCTTTGGCCCAAGCCATCAATCGGGATTCCTCTTATGATGGCTTTTCTTTTTATATTTCTTAAGTTTGCTTTACATACTATCTAATTATCTTTATAGTGACTTTGTTTAACGTGTAAATGTGTTTCCTTTCTTTATTGAAGGATTGCGAGTTTAGTAAACAATTCACGAACTTAACAATAAGGATTAATATGTCATTTGTCATTACTAAGGGTTTGTTGGCTCATAAATACACATGTTCGTTACCTTTGCCAGCCTCAAATCCACTGTGAAAAATAAGAGCCACGATATACGTGGTTGGTACACCAACAAAACATTAAAAAACAACTTGTGATGTTTATCATTAACAAATTACGGTTGTACATTGAACTTTAGACCTTCCTTTAATATAACTTATTCATTTTGTTAAATCTATTAATGTAATGAGGTTAATACTCGTGGTTAAAATTTTATTTATAAAAAAAAAGAAATTAGTTTTCAACATTTGTTAACTTTGAAACATTTATAATATCTTATGCCTATTAATACACACGAACGCATACATATTCATAATTGCATATATGTATATGTGTGTGGATCAATTTTAAGTTAAACATAGTTACATTTTTCTTGAACAACCAATTTATTGATAAAGAGAACATATAACAAGCCTAGCAAGAAACTAGACAATACAAACGCAGACCTTTTCCCTTTTCACCTTTAGGACCATTCATTTAATGATTCTACTTCTTTGAACACTGTCATGTTAACAAACACGCGAAAATGACAGAGCAAACACTACACACACATAAGATGCAAAATTTGTTTGATTGAGGTGGTCCTCACAAGACCTTATAATACTCAACATTCTATTCTCATGATGATTTCTAATAATTATACAATACATAAGTCAAATATAAAACCATGAGTTATATATGACTTAAACCTTTCACAAAAGAAAATAATGAAACATCCCCTTACAAAAGTAGGTGACCTTAACAAGATATTTATTTTATTTTATCAATTATGTAATATATATATATTATATTATTTGTCGAAAGTAAAAGGAAAAAATATTTTTTTTTTTAATTTGATGAAATAATCAAGTATGAAGTATAAGACTATTCAAAATGTAACTATGAGTGATTGTATGTGTTTGTGGTGATTTTTTTGGGCCGTGTGCTAGCCACTTGCTAGGCTCGATCTGGTTGTACTCTTTTAATTTTATATATTACTTCCTTTCATTGGACTTTAAGAAAGATGAAGCAAGGAACTATTAGGCTAGAGCAAGTCACTGTTAGTAAAACTATTAAATAAAAAAAGAAAAACACATAAAATTGTCTAGTTAACGTGATGATAAAATAACCAATGATGAAACGACATGTTACATTAACTTTTATTCAAAAGACCATGTGACCCATTAAGAAAAGCGTGTTATATAAAGACTAAAGTGAATATGTTATAGATACTCATTCAAAGTTTTCAAACCACTAGTCTTCAATTCTAAAATGTCTCCAGTAATACTCCTTTTCATTTCCTTATTCCCCAACCTCTTGATGGCCATCGGTACCAGCCCCCTAAACAACACCAAACCCACCGAGCAATATTACGACGGGAAGGTTGAACTAGCCTCCAAAACCGCAGTTTATGCCCCAACTGATCTCTTTAACGAATCAGTTGGGATGAAATATCACTTAGGGCCGGTTTTAAGTGCCCCGATTCAAGTCCATATTTTATGGTATGACAATTGGATACGATCACACAAGCACATTATCAGGGAGTTCATCAACTCCCTGACCGCCTCCAATAACACCTCACCGTCCTTAAAGGAATGGTGGGAGCCACTTGGGTCATACACTGATCAAATTGGATCAAGTGTCACCCGAGTGATTCGTCTTGGCCAAGAAAAGACTGACCGGCTATTGTCCTAAGGGCGGACTTTGACCCGGCTGTCTATGCAGTCGGTTATAAGGTCGGCAATCAACGCTAGGACGAACCCGCTGCCCACGGACGAGAACGGGGTATACTTGGTCCTAACCGCCGATGACATCATGGTTCAGGATTTCTGTTCAACCGCTTGTGGTTTTCACGCCTTCACATTCCCATCCATGGTAGGGTATACATTACCCTATGCGTGGATCGGGAATTCACAGAAACTTTGCCCGGGTTATTGTGCATTTCCACGAACCCGCTTGGCAATGGATGGTACGCCGGTGATGACCCTATCTCACCGTTCGAAGTAGCCGACCTCTGTCCGGGACGCTTTGGTAAGGGCTCTGGCGGGGGCGACGTCGGGGACGTGCTGCATGACGCCAATGACGCCGTGTATAATGTAAACGGCGTGCGCAGGCGATTCCTGGTGCAATGGGTTTAGAGCATGGTGGCCAACGGATGTGTCGGCCCGTACATGTAACCACTAGCTTGATAGGCTCTTCGTGTACGTAATATTGTTCCATCACCTTAATTAATTTCCAGAACAGCAATAGAATATTTTGAATATTTAGTAATTGGTGTTAATTTTGATGATTTTATTTGTTCAATAGTCAAACTAGCTAGGAATAGAAAAGTAAAAGTCATTAAACCCATTTTACAAACAACTCGATCATAACTTAGTTAGAAAGCTATGCTAAATAATAAGATTGATAAACATGAAAAAAGTTAAATAATTTCCCATCGTTTTCAGTTATATATATAATATGTAACTGATATTGCATGATGGATATGATCATTTTTTGGTAGCATTATTGAAATATTGAGTGATTTGAGTCCACTTACTCACACATGGTATCTTGTTTTGGTGACATTTAATCCTTACCCTAAATAGTTAGGGTTTGTTCAACTCAACTCCTCTGATATTTACTTATGACATCTCTTTTATTTGTCTAAAATTCAAATTAAATTTTACATGTTATAAATTCAGAATTGAATTGTTAATAATCGATGCATGTCATTTCCTTTTTTGTATACTGACCAAGTTAATACCATTTTCTTCTCTATATTAATACTAGGTTAGCTACCCGTATAGCACACGGGTTAGAATAAATAAATTTATTTAAACATTAACATAATGTGACTTACAAAAAAATCTGTTTAACAGATATAAAAATATATTATATGGTATAATAAATTACACACTATACAATATGGAAATAGAAAATTTATAAATCTTTAAATATTTCTTGATACACAATATGTGTAGTTTTATTTGTAAATTTACTTGTTTTTTCAAAACTTAGTAGTTTCACATTGTTTCTGATTTTAACTCTAGATAATGCAACAAATAACTGGTCATGAGTTAAAACAAATTGTCTAAAAATCAAACCAACAATCTACAATGATTGACCTTCGCTTTTGTTAATCTTCATTCCAACCAAAAATTAAGTGAAAATTTCATTCTTTAAAATTAGTACTTTTATCTAAAGGTGTAGGATTTAAAAAATAAATAAATAAAATTGTGAGTTCCAATATTATTTCCGGATATGATTTCGGCTTCTATAGCACGGTTATCATATTGTAGTTTCACATGTAGCTTAATTTCATTGCATAGACCAATTTTCTAGTTAATATTTTAATCAGCATCAATTCAACATCAGCTTTTAGAACTAACCTATGACTTAACAACCTTATATTTTGAGGTTATTTAAAAAGTCAAGAAACTAATACTTTCTTGTAACTTATCATTTTATGTCTGATAGATACCATATGAAGAATATAAGGATAATCAAAGTCAATTTATCGTCTGATTAACAGTGTGCTAACGTTTAACATGTGTATTCCAACGGTAAGAAGTTGTCTTTACCGCATGAAAAACCAAAACATGTAGTATAGTGTTAATATTTTTGTGGATTTTTAAGATGATGAATTAACATTAATGATGGGTTGATTAAATAGCAAATTAAAAAAATGTTGTAAATGGCTACTTTTTTAAACCAACCCGTGGATTGAAATTCATTCTAATAATAAATTGTTTTGACTTTAACCATGTTTGATACTTTAACCGGTTAAAAAACCAGTTGTTTGAATTAACCAGTGTTTTAAAAACCGGTTCAAACCGGCCGGTTAAACCGGATTTCGGACAGCAGACCGGTATTTTGAGTTCGGTATTTTTCACTGGCTTGCTAGAACATCGTGCCAGCGGTTTTGTCTAAAATACCGATTTTTACTGGCAAACCGGTTTTAAGTCTGAGAATTTTTTCATTTTTGCGGCCCATATATTTTTAAAATTACTTTTAACTCAACAATTAACATTCAAACGTGTAAACTATATGACTATTTTTTTAAAAAATTGAGTACTTTTGCATTAATTTTTTTAATATAAATTAACTTTTGGATTATTTTTCTTATGGAATCAATGAGTTTTGGGTTATTATTGGATTGAAGTTGCATTTATAGTAAATTTAAGGTAAACTCTTCAACCAGTTGAACCTCCCGGTATAACCCGGTTCAACCGGTTGTACCATTCTTTAGCCCAATCCGATATAAGTAAAATACCGGTTTTTAAAACATTGGAATTAACATAAACACCGAGAATACTTCAATAGTTAATTTGTCATTTAAGAGTTTGAATGATTAAAAAGAAAAAAAAATGTATTTAATATGAGAGAGAATAAGGAAAATTTAAAAAACAAATTTTTATATTTCTATCAATATTGTTTTCTCTCTTTATTATTATATTTAATGTTATTATTATACTTTATTAATATTCATCTTTATTACTAATTTTTATATCACTTTGGTTATTTTAGATGAATGGCTCACAAGTCAGACACATAAGTTTGTAGGTATAACGCTTAATAACAAGCAAATCGAGGGTTGAGTTATAATAAGAAAATTAGTTTTTCTATTAAAGATAAGAAATAATCTTGTTCATTTATTATAAAATTGAGTGGTTGAGATTAGATTAGAGAGATCATCAAGTGTAAAACAAGGGTAAGAGCATAATAGGGAACACATTTGTTGACTTTCTCTCTCCACATACAAGACACATGTCAAATTCCCCCATCATTTTAAAACCTCCATAACTTTTTTATACGACATTTTTTTTTTCAAAACAATTTCACCATAAAAACGATTGTTTTTTTTTATCTTTTATATGAGTACCATATTGCTTTATAAAAATAAAAAAAATTCGTGGGTTTATACAAATTGTGTTTTACCATAATTGTGTTTTACAAAATTGTGTTATACAATTGTGTTTTATTTTTTTATAGTGCTTTTTGCATTATGTTTTTGTCATTGTTTTTTTTTTATCTTCATAGTGTTTTTTCTATTGTGTTTTTTAGATTGTGTCTTTTTCATTGTGTTTTTCATAGTGTTTTATTTTCCGTTAAATTTTCCGAACACTTTTCCGGCAAGGTGGTGGCGGTGGGTGGCGGTGGGCGGTGGTGGTTGTAGGATATAAGTGAAAATTTAAATGGGTTTTAATTGAGTGGGTTTTTAAAATTAAATAAATGAGTTTTCAATATTAAGGTATTAGACAAAAATACCCTCCTTCCTAGCCTTCTTAGAAAAATCAAACTTCTAATTATTTCATCTTTTCTCTGCAAATCGAATGCTTACACTTAAAATAAAAGATAAAATTTGAATGATCAAGAGCTAGCTTAACGATTAAAGGTTTAATCCCGATTCGTTATGAATACAGCGAGAAGGCAAAATCACTTAAGGGGAGGATAAAGAGGAGATCACCTTTATCCATTTGAATTAGTTATCTTAAAGTTTGAATTTGTTGTTTGTCTGAGTCTAGTTAGGATTATTAGTCTATAAAGAAGGTTTAGTTATTTGAACTTTGTATTCAGTTTTCAGTTACAATTATTTATAACAGTGTCTTTCGGTGTTTATGTAATTGGACTACCCCTTTTTTGAAACAACGAAGCCCATAAATCTTCTTGTTATGAAAAACTACATCACTTGCACAATTCAGCATACGATCATCTGAATGCTTGATGTGTCAAGGGAGTGCACTTCTAAAAGCAATGATACAACTTTTCAAAAGCTACGCGACAATTACTATAGAAACAACTAACGTGATGTGTGTGAATATAGTACTTGTCGACCTCAAGCTACGCGACAAGTACTATATTCACATGCAGCCATGGTGCAGGGGCTTCCTTGATAATCTTTAAAAGTTTGAGGGCCCATGCCGAGGAATAAAATAGGTCCTAAAAATATTTACTCAATACATTTTATATAAAAAATCAATCTTACAACACTAATTGTGAACCAATAAACAAAACAAAAGCATCATAGCAAAAAAAAAATACTTAAATGAAGCATGAGTACGTATTCCTAACAGCTTTTATTTTATATTAAAAGGTTTTAAATTAGCAGTCTTAAATTTTTTTTTATTGGCTCCTTTTATATTTCATAGAAACATCCAAACGATTTACAATGAAGTGGCAGGTAAGCGGGCAACAAGCTGCGCCGCAACCCCCTTCTGGATAGCAAACTCAATCCGACTAAAAACAAAGTTTTGATTCTTATGGGTTGATACGTTACTATACACAACTTTCTGAACCCTATTCAAAAGATCCACGGCATCCGGAGCTAAGAAACCAAAAGTGTCAAAGGCGAAGGGGATAAACACGTGTTGATTCTCCAAACAAGCTCTCTCGTGTTTAGCAACCTTGCCCGATGCCGCCTTCAATGCTGCCTGGCCTGCTACAAATCCAGTGTCCCTAATCCTAACAAAAGGGGACACTCCTGTGAGGTCGACACAAGCGTGTTTTCCCCCTACCCACCCAAAAACAAGTATATCGGCCGGTCGTAATGTAGATCTTCCTTCTTGAGGATCCGTAAGAAAGTTTACGGGGGCTTCCTTTTTAGCCGAAATTCCAGCTCGTTTAAGAACATCGCATAGAACATCCCTCACCAAATCATGTCTGTACTTAAACCCAGGCAACTCTTTGCAGTGAACCGCATGCTCGCCAAAAGAATCCAAACAAACCTTACGGCAAACCGGGCACGACTCATCTACTGGAAACAAATGGATCATTAACCGATACTTCAGGATGGCCCGGTACTCCAAAGCCGACATATGTTGGCCCAATCCTTCAATAGGGAGAACACTTAAGAAATCTTGAGCCCGAGGAGCCCGAAGACACTCAAACACCGCTTTTTGACGAGGGGATAAATCAAACTTCATTTCCAAACTCTTGATGATTCCACTATAAAAGGCACTCGCCAAAGCATGTTGGGCTTTGGGGGAGGGGGGCGGTGTCTTTATTAGAGAGGCTTGGCTTAAACAAATAAAATCCAAAAAAGTAAGTGGAAATTATATGTAAGAGAGTTTCCAACATGAACATGTAACTTACTGTGG
This sequence comes from Bidens hawaiensis, assembly GCF_021521415.1. Lineage (NCBI taxonomy): Eukaryota > Viridiplantae > Streptophyta > Magnoliopsida > Asterales > Asteraceae > Bidens > Bidens hawaiensis. The sequence goes on from NW_027505800.1 coordinate 91,402, forward strand.
CTTTTCTATATAAAAGAAACATGGAACTGGGCCTCAAAAAGATGACGGCCCTTGGGCTGCCGCCCTCTCTGCTCATCCTATATATGCCGGGCCTGTTAACATACATATGTGTGTACTCACGCATGTTAGTTAGATAAAAGAAAAATAGGTAGATAAATGAAAGGTCTAATTCAATGCATGTAACAAATTTGCTAAATTATAGACATCACAGTTTCTTTTTTGTGGATTCTTGGTGTACCTACTACCTGAAGTACATGTGTATTAATGTATTATGATTGGTGGCAATGTGATCGGTTTATTTTATGTGCTCGGTCTTACATGCTAACTATTAATTATAGACATTGGTTTTAATGCACAAAATTTTACTTTTATTAGTTTTTTGTTTGTATTGTATAGGTTCAAAACGATACGAAGAAAAAAAAAAGAAAAAGTGATCCTTGTTGATCTCATTTGTCATTATATTTAACAATAGAATGATGCATCAGTTTCATATCTTACATGATGTTTTTTAAGATCATACGTGATGTGTAAGGTAGATGAGGTCACGTTTTATATAACTAGTCCAGAGAGGTCTACAAAAATTAGAAAAAGAAAAACAAAACAAAAACAAAATGGGCTCACATGAAATTTAATAAGAACTAAGTAATTAATTACGTGGACTTGTAATTACTTTGGATTAAAGGCCCGCCAAACTTTAGTGGAGATTTTGAGGCTTCATGGGTAATTAAAAGAGAAGTACACGGGCTGAATTAACTTTGTGGGCTCGGCTGTGACGACAATTGAAAGGAAGGAAGGAAGACAATTAACAAGGAGATTAGGAGGTGGCTATAGAGGTGCAAAAAAAATCCCGTACCCGAAACCGAACCTGAAAAAAAAATCTGGAACCGGTTTTTTTATACCCGGGCATTATACACCCGAAACCGAAACCGACCCTACTTGGGGTGTATGGATAAGGTATGCATTTGGAGCTCAATACCCTTACCCATAACCGTACCCGTTTTACACATGTAAATACCCGAAACCGGTCATACCTGATACCATATTTCTAATACCTGACATAATACATGAATTTTTATAGTATACTTTTATGTTTACTTCAAACTTTTATGTTTAAGTTTTTTTTTAAAATGCATATTATTAAGTAAATAATTTAACTTAAGTGGATATATGGTTTTTGTAATATATTTTAATTATTTTAATAAATTACAAAGCAAACTTAAATTTTAAACGAATTAAAAATGTATAAAAGATTACAAATTGAAAACCGGGTATTATACCCGATCGTACCCCGACACATACCCGGTTATACCCGAATCCGATCATACTCTACCCGGGTACATGGGGATGAGTTTTTCTCCTCGATACCCTACCCGATTTTCCAGTACATGAAACCGGTTCCCACCCGAAACCGAGTATTCAAAAAAACCCGATTTATGCACCTATAGGTGGCTAGTCTTTTCGTATGCAAACCAAGATAAGATTTGAATAATATAATTGATGTTGTTAAGTGTTAGTATAACTGAGGTGTGTCCCCATGCTTCACTGCAGGGATGTTGGTTTGAGGTTATGCAAAAAAGGTGGATTTTTTAAACTTGCAATTTGTTTTTTGGTGTATAGGTTTATAATACTCCCAACTTTCTCTTGTTGGTAGATAACACTTCCAAATTTCACTTTGCTTCTACTACTCCCAACTTTCAACCTACTTGTTTTTATCACTCTCCCGTTAAGTTTAAGGCTAACGTCGTTAACTGAGATGCTAACGTGGCTTTGTTTATAATATTTTGTTATTTTAGCAAACATCAATTAAAACACAACACTTATTTGTGATGATAGAGTGACGCCAGCAACGTCCGGTGGCTGTTACCGGAAGAAACAGGCAGTACCGGTTTGTAGCGGCGGTGATGATAGAGGGACGTCAGCAATGTCCGGTGGCGGTTACCGGAAGAAACAGGCGACACCGGTTTGTAGCGGCGGTGATTATAGAGTGACGTCAGCGATGCCCGGTGGCGGTTACCGGAAGAAACATGCGATACCGGTTTGTAGTGGTGGTGATGATAGAGTGACGTCAGCGATGTCTGGTGGCGGTTACCGGAAGAAACAGGCGGTACCGGTATGTAGCGGCGGTGATGATAGAGTGAAGTTAGCAATGTCCGGTGGCGGTTATCGGAAGAAGCAGCAGTATTACTATTCTGGCCGAGGCATGTCGCCAGTGAGAATATCCGATTGTGATGGTGTAGAAGATGAATTATACTAGTTGCGAAGACCAGACCAAACCAAAACACAACACTTATTATATTTTACTAAGTTGTGTTCTGTTTTAATTGATGTTTGTAAAAAAAACAAAAAAAAAAACAATTTCCGTGTTGGCACGCCACGTAAGCGGACACATCAGCCGAGTACAATAACAAAATATTATAAACAAAGCCACGTCAGTGTCTCAGTTAACGGCGCGGCGCTAGCCTTAACTTAACGGGGAAGTGATAAAAACAAATAGGTTGAAAGTTAAGAGTAGTGGGAGACAAAGTGAAAGTTGGGAGTGTTATCTACAAACGAGAGAAAGTTGGGAGTATTATAAACCAATAGGCCTTGTTTTTTATGAGGTAAAACTAGCTTTCGAGCCCGTGCAACATACATGATGATCTAAATAATTAAGTTACAAAAAAGCAATACATAATATATATAGAAAAATGTATGTGCAAAAGCATACACAAGAATACTCCATTTATTGAAAAATTATTTTCAGTATCATATATGTATAATTGAAAGAAATTTGGTTATGAACCAATTTCAAAGAATACTTATCATATAATAATAGTTTTGAGTTACATAATGAAAAAGATTTTGATAAGTTTGAGGGCTTCTCGAATTTGCTAGTTGACAAAAAAAACATGTTAACCCGTTCAACTTTGTGAATGTTTTGCCTCACTTCAGCATAATGTTGTACGACATGCTTCACATACAACATTCTGATCACTGTTAAAGGAAAAGTGAATGCTGACACAAATATTTATAATTTGATAAAAGTTAGAAACATTGATAGGACTAGAGGTGACATGTCGGAAACGTTTGTCATCTTTTCAAAAATTTTAATAGTTATGGGAAAAATACTCAATGTGCAAAATCCCGAATCTTTTGACTTTTTCCAAAAAATGTCCTTAAAAATAATTCGAAACCCAATTACATTTAAAATTCTAACTTTATTTGTTTTAGATTTTTAAGTCAAAATTTTAAACCCGTAACAAGTTTGATGATAAATCTATTTGCATTCTCAAATTTTAAAAAATATTCAGATTACCCCTTTTTTACCCATAACAAATTTGAGCCAAATGTGGTTAATTTGTATCAAACAATATATTTACTAACTTTTAACCCGTAACAATCAAATATATTATATTTGAAAGTGATTGTTATATACTATCCTTACAATTTAACATATAAATGTATAATTTACTAAATTGACCGAAAAAATCCATAGATAAATTTAAATTATATATTTATAATTTAAAATTTTATTCGAAAATGCAAAAAAAAAAACAACAGATAAATTGATTTATTTTTAAATATTGGATTAACTTTTAAGCATATATTTATAATTAAATTACTAAAAAAAATTACTTCGTAAAATGAAAGCGTATTAGAGTTTTTTTGTATTTATTTACAATCTTCAACAGTATACATAATACAATATGTTAATGATAACATTTAAAATTTTATTATTGTATGATGTATATTAAAATATACACCTTTTTAGCATCAAATAATCTCTAAAAAGTGCAACTTCTATCAAATAATATAGTTCAAATAGCTACCTATCATGTTAAAATGTATTTTCAGGTAAACCCAAGCCTCAAACGAAGAAATAAACGTAAAGCCAAGAAAAATCAAAGAAAACAGTGAAACATGCCCCCATGCCTCACGGAACACGCCCCCATTCTTTCCTGGCAAGAAAAGACAAAAATCTGCAAGAAAAGACAAAATACTGGACAGCTGGACACGGGGGCGTGCACCCAAAAGCACGAGACCGTGGTCACCTTTTAGAAAAGGCAAAAGAAAATACAACAGAGACCAAAAACACAGGGTCGTGCATCATAAAACACGCCCCCCTCGGTGAGTCATTATGTACGATCTGAGATAGCATTAAATGCGAGAGGACAGATGGACAAGTTGGCATGCCTCCCTCTACACGGGGCCGCGCCTAATCCTCTAGACTGCCTATAAATAGTGGAGCATGTTGCACTCAACAAGTGTGCTTATGGGTTTTTCTTATAAAAACACTCACTTTACACTCATATTGAAGGTCTTGTCTCCAGTTTGAAGGCTTGGAGTCTATCATTATCATCATCCATCACCATTGAAGAAGGAAGATTCATCCACATTTGGTTAGATTGTTCTAGTTTGATTATGTGATTGTTATCTTCATCTCTTTTGATGTTCATAACAATGCTCATTATGAGCTAAACTCCATTTACCATCTAATTTCTTTGAAGAAGGTTTGTTTTACTTGATGATTATATTAAACATGTGATTTAGTTTGGTAAAGTACATGGTTATCTTGCAATTATCATTTGATAAAAAATGTTTTATTACTTTAACTCAACAAATCAAGGTTGATGATTAACAATTATTCATGATTCACTTATGTTCTTGGAGACTAGAAATGGTAAAAAAATACCTTGATAACTTATTCAAGATAAAACATGGATCCTTATATTGTATTTAGAAATAATGAGATATAAGCTATGATCTATTTCTCTAGTGTTGGTAATTCTGAAATAACATAGTAACACGATTGCTTAGGTTATCATGCTAGTTAAAGAAATCATATGTTAAAGGAATGCGTAATTATAACCTAACTAAATCAACCAAAGGGAGGTTGTGTGACTAAACTATTACCACCTGAAGTTGTTAGAATTGGTATTTGAGAAAAGTCAATTCTTATCTTTCTATTTTACTAAACTACTTGCCTACTTAAATTGACATTCTCGTGGTAGTATGAGATTAAGCAAGGGTGGATTTGAAAATATGCATGCTACTTTCTTTTATGTCATAGAATACGTTCACTTATAAATGAGGGACTATTCTATCATATATTATTAGGGCAAGTTTATCACATGTTTACTAATTCATCATCAAGGAAGAATGGAGTGCTTTCTTGATCTTAGATGGTAACCTTCATATAATTAAATTACTCATTTAGAATTCCTCTTCTTGTCACCTACATATTAGTATTTCTATTTTATAAAAAGTTTAAAAATCAACACCAAAATGATTAAAACTCTCCTATTGAACTAAAACGAAGATTCATTATTAGAAACATTTGTGTCCACGGATCGATATTTGGTTCCTACCAATACTATTCTACATATACGATAGGTACACTTGCCTATTTTATGTGTGTTTAGTCTTAGTAGAAATCACTTTTATAAATTTAAAACACGATCTTGTGCGAAAACTACATTTCAACCCCTTCCCATCTTTGACCACACTAGCACACCGCATCATTATACTAATTATTAATGGTTACAGAAGACATATTTGCCATTTAAAAAAAGTTATTATTACTTAAAAAGAATGCATCAATTGTTGTGTAATATTAATAAAACCAGTAAAACTCTTCAAATATAAAAGTCTTAGCATGTTCTTCCCAAATGCATTATAATATATAAAATATCATGTGTGTGTATGTGTATATATAGGGTTTTGGTCATATACAAGTTAAATTTGCGTGATACCTGTGAGAATTAAGTAGTGTCATTATATATTCAACATAGTGTAATTATATTGTAGTGTAATTGCACTATGATATAATTACATAATTAGACTACTTGATTCTCACAATTAACACACTGATTTAATTTGTGCGTTAACTTTGCCATATGTATATATATATATATATATGGAAGGGTTCAATAGGGAATTAGGGAACCGTGCCGTTTACATATAAAAAAATAACATAAAACTCGACTTCGCAAGTAAAAATTAGTTATAACATAAACTTTTTGGAGTTTTTGCTTTTAAAGGTATTTAAATAAAAAAAATGTTTAACTTTGTAAACAATATTATTATTTTTTTACTTTTTTAATATGATTTAAAAAAAAAACGTTTTTTTATGGAAACGACTTCTTCATGTGTTTATATGTAAAACTCAAAAAAAGATTATGTAAATATATGTTTTTTACATGTAAAAATATATTATTATTTATTATTATTTTTTTACATGTAAAAGAGATGGTTCCTCAGTTCCCCACTTATTTGCGGTTCTCTTCTTAACCTGCACGTATGTATACACGCAATTAATAACGGATTTATAGGCATTGCTCAACGTTCATCTTTCTACGGGCATCACAACCTGAATCCCCATCTTTCATCGGTACTTCATGACCGTGGCTTATGTACCCATACTTTTTTAATGACAAATTTCTTTAATTCTATGTTGTTTGTCTTTGTAATATTTCAAAGTTTTCATTGCATTAATTATAAGATTTCATTGTTATATTTGTATTAATTATAAGATTTCACAGGTATCTTTGCATTAATTATAGCCATAAAAATATATTTTTACTAAACAAATAAACAAAATAAGATACATAATGTGTCTATTTAAACGCATTGAACATGCCCAATTTTCAAAGCAAAACCATTTTATAACTTCACAATTTCTGTGTTTAAGCGTAAACATGGCTAAGTCTACATACTCTTGTTTCGTGTTTCTCATGATTGTTATTACAGGTTTGTTACTTAAGTGCTGTTTGTTTTTACTCAAAAGCACTTCTCCACCTCTTTTGTCTGCACTGAGAAGAGGGCGCGCAGACGTTGGGCTCTGCAGCGTGTTTGTTTTTCCGAAGACGTTTCAATAAAAAACGTCTGCGCGCCCTCTTCTCCCAGAAGTGTTGGTATTGTTACTTCTCACCTCTTCTAACCCAATTTATTTCCATCAGACACAAAACACCAGTATCCTTTATCATTCTTCTCCATTCTCAAACCCTAGCCCCCAAACCCACATTCCTCCTTGTCCACCAGCCGCACCACCACCACCTTCGCATCACCGCCACCATCTCACACCTCCACCACCATCTCCTAGTCGCCACCAGTCGCACCACCCTTGTACGCCACCAGTCGCACCACCACCCCTCGCAACACTCTCACAACCACACCACCGCTAGCCGCACCACCACTACTCACCTTCGCACATCCGGAACCTGCCAGCCGCCACCTTCGAACCACCATCTGTAAGGCTGCAAATTTTTTTTCTCCTAGCCAACCATCAATGGTATTTGAGGAATCAGTATTTGTGACCAAGTTAATTGAAACTCTAATAACCCTGTCTTCCAAATTGAATTTTTGGAGCTCCATTTTAAGCTTAATAAATGGAGAAGTAGCAGCAACAAAAAATGAAACAGCAAAGATTTCTTTAATTTTTTTATTTATTTTGTTTCTTGTTTTCCTTTATTTTTTTTATTGCAATATCTTTTTTTTAATTGTTCTTATTAGGATTTGATTTATGATTTGAGTTATGAACGACTTGTTCTTATTAGATTGTTGATGTGAGTTATGGATCTTGTTGTTATATGTTCGTGAAATTAGGATCTGACAGTTTATTTAAATTTCAGTTTATGTTAATACCGTGCAGATGTTAAAAAACAAACAATCTTCTTGTTACAGACTGCAGACCTTTGGTCCACCTCTTCTGCTATAGATGTCTGCAGATGTGGTCCGCAGACTGCAGACATTAAACCTCTTCAAAAACAAACAACACCTTAGTTCTCTTGCTACTTCTACTATTAAATCCTTTCACAGATAAAATGAAGTTTTGACTAGTATATATATATATATATTATGATTGATTTATTTTGAGAACCACATTGAGTTTTAAGAACTCGAAAGAACTCAACGTAACAAATATATATATATTTTTGAAAATTTTTTAACACATGTAACATGTAAGTGTAAGTAACGAAAAAAATTACCGTACTTTTTTACAAACTGAGTCGACTTTTTACACATGTGTAACTAACATTTAAACTTGTGTAATCATCAAAAATCTTAATTCTCTCTCATGATTAGGTTTTTAATCAAATTTATTCTCAGCCACATATTGAATAATCATTTAATTGACTGTGTGGTCCATATTGAGTTCTTAAAGTTCTTACAACTCATCAAGTTCTCAAAAGATCTTTCCCATATATATATATATATATAAATCTTCTTCTATTGAAAAAATAATATAATGTCAAAGAACGATACAAACATGTTTGTTTTTTTCAGTGGGAGTTTTGATGGTCGATGCTCAGATACATACATGCCCAGATATCTTGTACCAACATGGTTGTACAATGGAAGATTGTGGTAAAAAGTGTTGTGCAAAATACCCTACAGGAGATGGAGCATGCAGAGATCATAATCCCCCGACTCTAGGGGACCTCTTTTGTCTTTGCATTTACAATTGTTAATAAAACTTCAAAGAATCTAGTTATTTTGCAAGCTGACATATTGAAATTTTATGAACTAATGCCTATGAACATAAGAGTTAAGTTATTCTACAAAGGCCAACAAAAATGAGAAGTGAGAGAAATCATAGTTAATTTGCATGTGTCAAGTAGGGAGCAAAAGGAAAATAGTATAAAAGTAATAGTACACATTATCTCTCTCCACATGCAAGTCACATGTTAATTCTCCTATCATTTTTAAACTTTTATAACTTTTTCATATGATATTGTTTTTAAAAACAAACTTCATCATAATAAGCGTTTCTTATCTTTAATATGAGTATAATTTTGTTACATAAAAATAAAAAAAGTTTTTGTCATTGTGTCCTTTTGCTTACCATTGTGTCTTTTTTCGTCATTGTGTCTTTCTATTTGTCAATGTGTTTTTTTCTCCATTATTTCTTTCAACTGACCATTGTGTTTTTTTTAAATACTAATAACACCGTTGTGTAATAATATGTAAATATAATGAAAAATACCAACAAATTATTTAATACATAAACCACAATGATGAATACATATTACATAATAACCTAAAACATAAAACACTGAAACGTAAAACACAATAATGATTACATATAACACAATGGCCTCAAACGTAAGACACAATGGTAAATACATATAACGCAATGACTTTCGTAAAACACAATGGAATCTACATATTACACAAAGACTTGAACGTAATACACAATGAACATAATACTATTTTTCTCCACTTAATTGAATGTTGAGCACAATGACTAAAACATAATGATAAGTAGACAGATAAATGTTAATCACAAAGACACAATGACGAAAAAAAGACACATTGATGTAATCTTTGTTTTAATTTTTATCTTTAATATGAGTACCAATTGAGAAACACTATGACCAAAATCTATAACACAATGCATAGAAAAACTCAATTAAAAAACACAATGGACAACCAAATAACACAATACAAAAATGCCACTAATTTTTTTTTATTTTTATATAACAATATGATATTCACATTAAAGATAAAAAAATACTTGTTATTATGGTAAAAAAAATTCTAAAAAAAATATCGTATGAAAAAGTTATAGACGTTTTAAAATTATGGAGAAATTGACATGTTCCTTGCATATGGAGAGAGAAAATCATCATAAGTGGGTTATTGCCTTTATGCCTTTCTCATCAATTTTATTCTTAAATTAATCTCCACCATCCAAATTTAAGACTAATGGATTAGATTCATTCTCACACTTCTTATTTTTGTTGTACTTTGTATTTTAACTTTACCTTGAACATGATATGCTCTTTTTCATAATAATAATAATTAGCGAGATCTTGTGTTTGCAATTTCATTATTGTTAGAGAAAACTATGATTTGCCTCCTTGTGTAATAGCGTCGGGGGCACCATAAATCCCTCAATACTAAATTACGCATGTTGTACCCTTATCTTTTTCTAGCGGGCTCACTCTTGCTCCTACCATTAGTCAAACCCACGTTGATCGTTTATGATGAGGGGTAATGTTGTCATTGAACACGTTTAACATAATTGATCGTTTATATCCCTGCAATTAGGTTTTATGTCACTCACTATTACAATTCTCACCCAAAATACGTTGTGGCACCCCCCGTAATTTTTTCGATCGGAGTACAAATCTGTTGTCGTGAAAGTGATCAGAAATTGCAATGGCTGTCAGGTCGTAATGTATTAGGCCAAAAAAAGACTATTGCGACCCGTAAGGCTTGTATGGTTAGTTGCTACTGTTTAATCTGTTTGGGTTAGTTTGTGGTTTATGCTACTATGTTATTAATCGTTGAACGATTTTTGGTTGTTATAGGTGATGATTATTCAATTTTCACTATAAAGCTTTTTCATGAAGGCTTGCTCACTACTGAGCCGGGAAGAAGATACGAAGGAGGAAAGATAAGTAATGTTGTTGAAGTTCATGATTCAAAATTTTGTAAAGGTTTGTTGGTTGAAATACTTTGTAAGTTACAATACAGTTCTGGTACAGTTTGTTATTTTCATTACAAACATTTGTGTGTCAGTTTGGATTTGGGTTTAAAGCCATTGGTTGAAGATTATCATTTTCAAGATGTTTGTGCTATGGTTAGAGGTAGTGATGGTGTAGGTAGTCACATTGTTGAGATTTTTGTAGAACATGGCAAAACTAATAATAGTGATATTGTGGTACATGTTTTTGGATTTATTCCTGCTTTTGAAAGTGTTCATGAAGTGAGTGATAGTGATGGTGTAGGTAGTGATGAAGAGGATTCTAATAACATTTATGCTAGTGATGGATCACATGAAAGTGATAAAGATGATCCTGATTATACAGTTTCCTTTCAAACACCTGTGGAGGAGGTAGAAGTTGATATGAGATTGTATAAAGCTATTGTCGATTATGATGTGGAGGAAGTATGTAAGGCCTTGGTCCCGGTGCCCTACATTTTACGTCGGATTTACTCATAAACACAGTTCTACAATCATAGTTAATTAAAAACTTTCGCGGAATATAAAACTTCAACCACTTTACACAAAACATTCAAATCTTATCTTTTAACATATCATAAAACATCGTATTGAAACATCATTTCTTCTATCCTTAGATGCCAGTCATTCAATCCATGCCATGTGCCATCCTCATGCTAGCTCTTTAAACCTATTTACTCGCGTGCATACTAAAAGTCAGCTATGCTGAGTGATTTCTAGTTAATCAGGCAACATACAATACATTCTCATACATACGTATCCGAAGATACATATTCATACTTAACCTGAGTACCAGCTTTACTCTTAGCACTTAATAACCTTTATAAATATCCATAAGAGGAACGTTACATAATATCCTTCAAAAGAACCTTTACTATTGTCCATACGAGGAACACCATATATATGTAACAACTCGGATCTTTTCATTTTAAATTATTAATGTCTATAACCCGACCCGTTTTCGAACCAAACCCGTGACCCGAATAACATTCCGTGTACCTTAATATTTGTTACAACATGGAATTGATCTCACAAGATCGCTACTACGCGTATTTAGATCTACACCGACACCCTAATTTGGAATATACGATCATTAATGATATGAATTTCTTAAATATAAACCGTCCTAAATCATATAGCGATTTACCCTTTAGGGTTGTTTATAACTCAATTAAACAGGCATGCACCATCTCACCATCATCTCCATCAATAACCCTAACCTTAATTACTTTAACATAGCTTGTAATATGGTGTTCGGATCCTGTTCTTGGCCGTCGCTTTCCGTACCGCGTTCATCATCAAAACCTCATCATATCTGGTAATTGAATTATGCATCTTACTCGTCTTAATCCCAATTTCATTAACCCTAGCTTTAATCAAACGCATATAACACTGATTGATCGATTTAGGTTTTAGGGTTTTATCAATTGATTTGGGTTCGAGAGGTTATACATAAAAGGTTTTGTTTTTGTGTTTTAAACATCATGGCCGCCTGGTTTGATGGCTGTGTGCGTGCGTTTTTGTTCATTGCATCATGGCCAGGTCTCTGGTTCGAGACCCTGGGTGCACATATTATTGTTGTTCTTTTCTTTTTATTGTTTTTGATTAGTTAAAGATTTTGTAGAGTATTATAATCAATATTTAATATAAAATAAGCATTATTTTTATCTAAACCGACATCGTAGAGTTTATCTCTTGTTAAGTCTCGTTAAAGCTTTCGTTACGTGTGTGTGTGTGTGTATATATATATGCATTATAAGTATTTTAGTTATAACAAGTCATCGTTGCTTTATAAAAAAATACCCGAACATCATTATTGGAGTTTTCCTCGACTTTGAACGTCTCTATATTGTTTATATACATAAAAATATATATTCTATATATGTATCATTATTTAAATTGTAACAAGCGTATTTTAAACGTGTTAACTATATCTTTATCATTAAATTTGTGAAAGACTCAAGATAAATAGTTATTAAATATTTTTATATGTATTGTTACATATTATAATTATTTATTTAAATATTTATATATTTGTATAATTATAAATATATTTTATATCAAATTTAGTTATTTAAATTTTTAGTTTATAAATTTGTTTATATATTCTTTATCATATAAAGTAAGCAAGGGTAATTCTATAAATATTAAAAATAATGATTTTAATAAAAATATGTGAAACAATAATATTACTCTTTGCAATAATAATTATTATAGGAATCTATCGATCAATTAACAAATATACGAATCCCAAACCTAACTTAATCACATCTAAATCTTAATTTATCAAATCATGTTATATCTCTTATAACTAATTTAATATTTTATTATCTAACTAGGAATCTTTGAAGGTATATCCCGAAAGATTTATCTTTCCCACATCATCATTTATATTTCGTTCATCCGATTAGGCGAGTACCACATTCCCCTCCATTTTACTCGTTTTATCACTTTTGGGGAAATATGCGTAAATTATATTTTTTATATATAGTTATACTCAAAACTGCAACTATTGTCTTATGTGTTAACAACTTATACCTTACTTGTTTATATGCTTACTTGCTTATATGCTTTCGCATTCGGAGAGGTCCAACATAATCACAGAATAGTATGATCATACGCCAGTCGTTATAGCCTTTGTGCTTCTCGACATCTTAGTTATACTTGCTCATTTGGTTATTTTGTTACGCTTATATGACTTGTTGCAGCTACGTATTTTGTTATATCTACTATATGTACAACTAAACTGGTGTGTTGCTCACTCAACATGTGTTGTTGACAAAATTCTATTTTATACGCATATGCAGGTTATCGTAGAAATTTAATGCAGGTTGGTGAAGACTTATTGAAGAATTTAAGTTAGAAAATAATTAATCAAGATCGTTTGTGATATAAGTTGTAAAGTTGTATGATTATGGATTATGTATTTGTTTGTAATTGATTTATTTGAAAACTTAATTTAATTAATAGATATTGTCATTTTAATAATGCATGATAGTAATCTTTGAAAAGCTGTGAGCAATCAGTTCGCACCCCGGCATTTCCGCCCTAGGTTGGGGTGTGACAATATACATATTATTCATAGAAGGAACAACGTATATTATCCATAGAAGGAACACTATATATGATCCATAGAAGGAACAACGTGTATTATCTATAGAAGGAACACTATATATTATCCGTAGAAGGAACAATCTATATATTATCCATAGAAGGAACACTATATATTATCTATAGAAGGAACACTATACTTAATTATATAATATCCATTTAAGGAACACTCATAAGGTCCATAGTCCTTATCTACGCTATCACATGCCTCGTCTATGTCCGATAGAAGTTAGAGAGATTTGCATCCTAACTTATTATGTCAGATGTAGAATCCGCATACCGTGCATACTCATGCTTATACGTACCACATGTACATTAATTGTATATAACGTACCAACGTAAACAAACCTTTTTTTCTTTTCATTTCATTGGACTTCATAACATACGGACACACTGTGCATCCTTCACATAAATCTTCTATCGATCACCTTCCTTGGCAATACGTGCAATATCCGAACATCGTTCACGTACCAACAAGCATTCATTCATAACCTCGATACAATAACTATCACATATTTCATATGTGGCATACACTTACCACTTAAGGTAAGTGTATTAACATTTCACATTGAGTATACACACATCCCCGAAAACATAACAAGAAATGGGGATAGAAACTCACCAGTAAACGACTCCTTTCTGAATTTACTATTATGCTCTTCTTGAGCTGTGCACGGCTAACTTTGGATCAATTATTAAGCATTACTTAACTATTCCTAATCATATCGTATTTCTAAGTCATTTCCCGTTTTATACGTTATTCATTATTAATTAATTACTTATCTTTAGCTCATATATTGTATAAGTCCATATCTATCGTTTACGTACGTATACGTTTTCTATATTTCGTTTAATCGGAAAATCATTTTAAACTATTGTATAAGTCATCATTGGCGTATAAGTCCTTTTTCCAACGTGTAAGTCATCTAACGTATAAGTAGTTCCCAACGTATAAGTCAAGCATACATACATACATACATACATACATACATACATATACGGCACACATGCATACATACACGCTATATACATATACGACACACGTGAATACAAACACGCTATATACATATACGGGCAATACATTTACACTGTATACATATACGGCTTACACATATACGCCCACATATATATACGTTCTATACCTATGCGCTGCATCCATACCTATACGCTCCATACATATGCGTTACATACATACACGACAAATAATATATACATATACGCCTCATACATATGCGCTACATACATATACGCTGCAACTTATACGACGTATATACTTATACGACCGTATAAGTGCAGGCCAACCCTTTTTAAACGCGTTTTTAAAGTTTTTCTTCGACTCTGGCGCCGTTAACCACCATGGTTGGTCGGAGTTTGATCGTTTATGACCTAGGTAGCTTCGGAGTGTCCACATCTGAGCTAAAGTGGCCCTTAAGCTCGTTTTTGGTTGATTAAACACATGAATAAAGCTAGATCTAGATCCTAACGACTCATACAACATCACGGGGCTGCGGTGTCGGGTTCTAATATGTTGGGTCGGCTGAGATAAATGATTTCTTACCTTCGGTTGGTCTCGGATCGTTGAATATAATAGACTAGAGAGTGTTTGGCTTAAGTGTGTGTTTTTGATGGTGTAGGCTAAGGTGTAAAATGGATGAAGATGGAAAGGATTAGGGTTTAAGGGGTATTTATACCCCTTAAGCCCATGGACCTTAAGCCCATCTTCCCTTTTAAGTCCATAATTAATTCCATATATTTAGCATACTATCCTTCTATTTTTATTATTATAATATTAGTATTTTACTAACTCCATTTAATTCTTCCAACGCAAATAATATATTTTATTATTATTCTAGAAATTTCGAGATGTTACAGGGTAGAAGTTGATCATGGTAGTGATGGTGATGGTGTAAATTATTGCATGGATACGTATGAGAGCTCTGAGGATGAGAACATAAGTGTCTTGAATAGTATGTTAAGAAAGTTCAAGGGGAAAGAAAGGAATAATGATGATGAGCATCCATTTTTTGTTGGTCAGATAATACCAACAAAGGAAGCGTTGAATAAGTTGGTTAAGAGTTATGTTCTTCATGGTAGAAGAGATTTGTATATCAAGAAGAATGATCCTTTTAGGTACAGGGTGATTTGTTTGTGACCAATCCGAAGTTGGTTGCTGGTGAAGGGTCAAATGTGACAAGTAAGGAAAAGGTCAAGGTAAAAAAGGAATGTGAAACCCATGCCCTTGGAGTATGCACATCTCAAGAGCCTCTGTTGAGGATAATTGGTGTGTGAAGACCATTCCAAAACAACACGAGTGTCTCAAAAGTAGATCTACGTAACATCCCGTTTCCTGTTTTGGTTAATAAAATAATAATATTAGTATTACGAGTTGGGCTTGTGTTGGGTTAAATAAATGTGGGTAATGGACTTGGATTAATGAGGAAGGAAGAAAGACCATGGGCTTAAGCCGAAGACCCATAATATATAAATAATAATTATTCATTAATCCATTCATTCTCCCATTCCATACACCATCCAAAATACACACTTAAGCTCTCTCTCTCTCTTTTTCTCTCTTCTCTAGCCGAAATAACAAGAAGAAACCGAGCATCGATCCGAGGTAATGTTGTATGATCTTATATTGATACAAACCCGCTAGATCTAGTCGCGAAACGATGAGCCGACACCCTCAACCATTAAAGTCACGAGCTTCGGATGGAATCGGGTATAAGCCGATTGAATGACGAGCTTAGGGGTCACCCTAGCTCGGATCTGGAATGATCGGGGCGAAAAATGCTGTAAAACGGTGAAGAAATACGCCTTTTTCCGGCCATCGGCCGCTTTTCTGGCATGACGGCGCCGTAAAGGCGGCGTACGAGGAAGGGAATATCAGAGAATGTTTCTGACATTCTCTGACCTAACCCTAGGCGTGTGTAACGAATTCGTTATGCCAATTCGTTAATAAAGAATAACGAACGAGCTTCATTCGTTAAGTAATTCCTTACGTAAAACTAACGAATGAGCCCTCAATCGTTAGGCTCATTCGTTACGATCATTCGTTAAGGCCATTCGTTAAGTAGGAGACGAATGAACCCATTCGTTATAAAGGTTCATTCGTTATAAGAGTCCATTCGTTATGAATACCCTTTCGTTATGATATAACGAATGAGTACTCCCTCGTTATAGAGCCCCCATTAGTTATAGAACTGAATAACGAATTAGAATTTGAGGACTGGATAACGAATTAGACTTTAAAAGAATGACAGAAAGGTCCCTAGACTTAGAATAAAATGGTTTAATTACATAGAAGCCCTTGAACTTTATTAATTGATGAAAGATACCATAAAGGTGTAACATCCCGAAATTTCTAAAGTAATATTTAATATATTATTTTGTCGGGTGAAATAAACGAGTTAGTGGAACGATAATAATAATAGCAAAATATGAAGACTTAGTAGGATAGTTAGATGGGATTAGATAGGGACCAAAAGGAAATATGGGCCTTCGGTCCATGGGCTTAAGGGGGTATAAATACCCCCTTAAACCCCAATCATTTCCATTCCATCCATTTATCTATCCTAATCTCTGCACACCCCAAAACACACAACCCGAACCAAGATCCAAAGGCGAGGACCCGAGCTCGTTGGTGCTAGATCGTCGTGACGAACCAAAGCAACAAAACCAGCTCGTGTTCGTAGTTCGACTCATTTACGGTACGTTTATATCGAGAACTTGTTCGTTTAGGTTTGGATTAGTATAGAAATGATAGATCTGTGTTTGTATGGTAAAAATGAATCCAACAAAGCTAAACTTACTGAAAATGGTTACGATTTGATGGGTTAATCGATTGATAAAAGAACCCGTAACCTATATGCCTAAATCGCACCCTTTAAACATCGATGTTAGGTCGATTTTATGGTTGGGGTTTGTAGGCGCTGGTCAGACGATTCCGTGGATACCTAAATCGAGTTATTTGGTTAAGAAACGAAGATGATTAAGGACGAACAGTAGCTGCAGCCGACAACTTCGCCTGCAAGCTAAGTTCGCCTGATGAACTTCGCCTGCAAAGCTAAGTTCGCCTGGTGACAACTTCGCCTAAAGCTAAGTTCGCCTAAGGTTTAACTTTGCCTAAAGCTAAGTTCGCCTAAGGTTTAACTTCGCCTAAAGCTAAGTTCGCCTAAGGTTTAACTTCGCCTAAAGCTAAGTTCGCCTAAGGTTTAACTTCGCCTAAAGCTAAGTTCGCCTAAGGTTTAACTTCGCCTGCAAAGCTAAGTTCGCCTAAGGTTTAACTTCGCCTAAAGTCAAGTTCGATTAGAAAATAAATTAAAAACGATAAGTAAAAGTAAGCTAATACTTGGCCACCAGATTAAATCAGGCGAGTATTGATACGTGTAACATAAACAGTCAGCCGAGCTCAGTTAAAGAAGGGATTTACAACTATCGGAGGAAGAAGCAGAGTTCAGGTGAGTTTCTAGCCCCATTTCCTTGTTATGTTTTCGGGGCTGTGTGCATACTCGATACGAAGTGTGAATACACTTACCTTAAGTGGTAAGTGTATGCTATAGATGTTATACGAGGTAGCTATTATATAATACTTGTTGGTGCGTGAACGATCTTCGGATATTGCACGCATCGCCAAGGATAGTGATTTCCAAGTGGTTATTAGTGTGTATGAATGCTATGATGTGACTTGCTTATTATGTAAATGATATGAAGCATGTTGTAGACAAGTAGAGGTAGAGCGTGTTAGAAGTGGCAAGAGTGTAGTAAGAGTGTTAGTGGCACGACGATAGTACGTGGTAGGGTAAGCCTATACGTGACTACGTTATTAAAGCGGCAAAGTGGCAAAGTGGCATAACGTTATACGTTATTAAAGTGGCAAAGTGGCAAGGTGGTAGGTGTAAATAAGAGGCTAAGTGGTAAGGTAAGCAGGTTAGATAGTGGACTAAGTGTATGCGGATACGTATATGATGCATGTAGTGGTTGTATGATAAGTTGCTTGATTAACTAGAACTCACTCAGCGTAGCTGACTTTTAGCATGCACGCAGGTGATCAGACCAAAGAACTAGCATGAGGATGGCACATGGCATGGATTGAACGGCTGGCATCTTAAGATGGAAGAAAAGATGTTTTAAATATAATGATTTATTTTATAGTATCAGAGAAGAGATTGAATGTTTTGTAACGAATGCTTCAAGTAAACGTTTCCGCGAAAGTTTTAATTAACTCTGATTGCAAGAACTGTGTTTATGAGTAAATCTGACGCTAAAGTAGGGCTACCGGTTCTGGGCCTTACAAGTTGGTATCAGAGCATAAGTTCGAGAGATTTAAGCATCCTACATGCTTAGACTCGAATAGAGAATGGGATTTAAAATGAGAAAGAAAGAAGATGCCAGTTCAAGATAGCCATGTGTCACTCAAGTAAGCTCAGTAAAGGTAAAGTGTATGGTAAATGGTGTATGTTAATGTTGGCTTATTTGCTAAATGAAGAATGAGTGCAGGTTAGGGATATGATTAATTGATCTTAACTGATTAACTGTTTAAGAGTATAAACAAGCAAAAGTGAAATCATGAAGGGAAATATGTAGAACCTGAGGAGTAACGCAAATAGTTAATTACACTTGATCAACGTCATTAACTACTTACCTTACGAATCACGTGCTAAATAATTCCTAGAGTGATAACATTTGTGTTTCCTTAGAGATAAGATAGATGACTGTTACAAAAGAGGCGGACACGAGAAGAATCTGAGGCAGAGCGATATACGAAAACAACATGACTCCAACTGCAAAAAGTAATGAAGAAGTCACGCTTGGAGCTTGTAGTCAGATATGCTAAGAGAGTTGCCAAATTGTCACAAAAGCATCAAAGGAAGCCCTTGGAAAGACGAGACGAGACTTGAGACATCGAGAGCCTTATGGACAAGCTACCTTAAATAGCTAAAACACATGACCACCATTCGATGGCTGCAAAGTCGGGAGTAAGAAGGATAACTCAGAAAGCAAAGGTGATTCAATAAAGTGTGCGATTATAAAGAAAAAGGTATTCCTTTTACAAAGGTATTCCTTTTAAAGAAATAAGCTAGGTTTCGGGGACGAAACCTCTTTAAGGAGGGAAGACTTGTAACATCCCGAAATTTCTAAAGTAATATTTAATATATTATTTTGTCGGGTGAAATAAACGAGTTAGTGGAACGATAATAATAATAGCAAAATATGAAGACTTAGTAGGATAGTTAGATGGGATTAGATAGGGACCAAAAGGAAATATGGGCCTTCGGTCCATGGGCTTAAGGGAGTATAAATACCCCCTTAAACCCCAATCATTTCCATTCCATCCATTTATCCATCCTAATCTCTACACACCCCAAAACACACAACCCGAACCAAGATCCAAAGGCGAGGACCCGAGTTCGTTGGTGCTAGATCGTCGTGACGAACCAAAGCAACAAAACCAGCTCGTGTTCGTAGTTCGACTCATTTACGGTACGTTTATATCGAGAACTTGTTCGTTTAGGTTTGGATTAGTATAGAAATGATAGATCTGTGTTTGTATGGTAAAAATGAATCCAACAAAGCTAAACTTACTGAAAATGGTTACGATTTGATGGGTTAATCGATTGATAAAAGAACCAGTAACCTATATGCCTAAATCGCACCCTTTAAACATCGATGTTAGGTCGATTTGATGGTTGGGGTTTGTAGGCGCTGGTCAGACGATTCCGTGGATACCTAAATCGAGTTATTTGGTTAAGAAACGAAGATGATTAAGGACGAACAGTAGCTGCAGCCGACAACTTCGCCTGCAAGCTAAGTTCGCCTGATGAACTTTGCCTGCGAAGCTAAGTTCGCCTGATGACAACTTCGCCTAAAGCTAAGTTCGCCTAAGGTTTAACTTCGCCTAAAGCTAAGTTCGCCTAAGGTTTAACTTCGCCTAAAGCTAAGTTCGCCTAAGGTTTAACTTCGCCTGCAAAGCTAAGTTCGCCTAAGGTTTAACTTCGCCTAAAGTCAAGTTCGATTAGAAAATAAATTAAAAACGATAAGTAAAAGTAAGCTAATACTAGGCCTCCAGATTAAATCAGGCGAGTATTGATACGTGTAACTTATACAGTCAGCCGAGCTCAGTTAAAGAAGGGATTTACAACTATCGGAGGAAGAAGCAGAGTTCAGGTGAGTTTCTAGCCCCATTTCCTTGTTATGTTTTCGGGGCTGTGTGCATACTCGATGTGAAGTGTGAATACACTTACCTTAAGTGGTAAGTGTATGCAATAGATGTTATACGAGGTAGCTATTATATAATACTTGTTGGTGCGTGAACGATCTTCGGATATTGCACGCATCGCCAAGGATAGTGATTGCCAAGTGGTTATTAGTGTGTATGAATGCTATGATGTGACTTGCTTATTATGTAAATGATATGAAGCATGTTGTAGACAAGTAGAGGTAGAGCGTGTTAGAAGTGGCAAGAGTGTAGTAAGAGTGTTAGTGGCACGACGATAGTACGTGGTAGGGTAAGCCTATACGTGACTACGTTATTAAAGCGGCAAAGTGGCAAAGTGGCATAACGTTATACGTTATTAAAGTGGCAAAGTGGCATAACGTTATACGTTATTAAAGTGGCAAAGTGGCAAGGTGGTAGGTGTAAATAAGAGGCTAAGTGGTAAGGTAAGCAGCTTAGATAGTGGACTACGTGTATGCGGATACGTATATGATGCATGTAGTGGTTGTATGATAAGTTGCTTAATTAACTAGAACTCACTCAGCGTAGCTGACTTTTAGCATGCACGCAGGTGATCAGACCAAAGAACTAGCATGAGGATGGCACATGGCATGGATTGAACGGCTGGCATCTTAAGATGGAAGAAAAGATGTTTTAAATATAATGATTTGTTTTATAGTATCAGAGAAGAGATTGAATGTTTTGTAACGAATGCTTCAAGTAAACGTTTCCGCGAAAGTTTTAATTAACTCTGATTGCAAGAACTGTGTTTATGAGTAAATCCGACGCTAAAGTAGGGCTACCGGTTCGGGGCCTTACAAGTTGGTATCAGAGCATAAGTTCGAGAGATTTAAGCATCCTACATGCTTAGACTCGAATAGAGAATGGGATTTAAAATGAGAAAGAAAGAAGATGCCAGTTCAAGATAGCCATGTGTCACTCAAGCAAGCTCAGTAAAGGTAAAGTGTATGGTAAATGGTGTATGTTAATGTTGGCTTATTTGCTAAATGAAGAATGAGTGCAGGTTAGGGATATGATTAATTGATCTTAACTGATTAACTGTTTAAGAGTATAAACAAGCAAAAGTGAAATCATGAAGGGAAATATGTAGAACCTGAGGAGTAACTCAAATAGTTAATTACACTTGATCAACGTCATTAACTACTTACCTTACGAATCACGTGCTAAATAATTCCTAGAGTGATAACATTTGTGTTTCCTTAGAGATAAGATAGATGACTGTTACAAAAGAGGCGGACACGAGAAGAATCTGAGGCAGAGCGATATACGAAAACAACATGACTCCAACTGCAAAAAGTAATGAAGAAGTCACGCTTGGAGCTTGTAGTCAGATATGCTAAGAGAGTTGCCAAATTGTCACAAAAGCATCAAAGGAAGCCCTTGGAAAGACGAGACGAGACTTGAGACATCGAGAGCCTCATGGACAAGCTACCTTAAATAGCTAAAACACATGACCACCATTCGATGGCTGCAAAGTCGGGAGTAAGAAGGATAACTCAGAAAGCAAAGGTGATTCAATAAAGTGTGCGATTATAAAGAAAAAGGTATTCCTTTTACAAAGGTATTCCTTTTAAAGAAATAAGCTAGGTTTCGGGGACGAAACCTCTTTAAGGAGGGAAGACTTGTAACATCCCGAAATTTCTAAAGTAATATTTAATATATTATTTTGTCGGGTGAAATAAACGAGTTAGTGGAACGATAATAATAATAGCAAAATATGAAGACTTAGTAGGATAGTTAGATGGGATTAGATAGGGACCAAAAGGAAATATGGGCCTTCGGTCCATGGGCTTAAGGGAGTATAAATACCCCCTTAAACCCCAATCATTTCCATTCCATCCATTTATCCATCCTAATCTCTACACACCCCAAAACACACAACCCGAACCAAGATCCAAAGGCGAGGACCCGAGTTCGTTGGTGCTAGATCGTCGTGACGAACCAAAGCAACAAAACCAGCTCGTGTTCGTAGTTCGACTCATTTACGGTACGTTTATATCGAGAACTTGTTCGTTTAGGTTTGGATTAGTATAGAAATGATAGATCTGTGTTTGTATGGTAAAAATGAATCCAACAAAGCTAAACTTACTGAAAATGGTTACGATTTGATGGGTTAATCGATTGATAAAAGAACCAGTAACCTATATGCCTAAATCGCACCCTTTAAACATCGATGTTAGGTCGATTTGATGGTTGGGGTTTGTAGGCGCTGGTCAGACGATTCCGTGGATACCTAAATCGAGTTATTTGGTTAAGAAACGAAGATGATTAAGGACGAACAGTAGCTGCAGCCGACAACTTCGCCTGCAAGCTAAGTTCGCCTGATGAACTTTGCCTGCGAAGCTAAGTTCGCCTGATGACAACTTCGCCTAAAGCTAAGTTCGCCTAAGGTTTAACTTCGCCTAAAGCTAAGTTCGCCTAAGGTTTAACTTCGCCTAAAGCTAAGTTCGCCTAAGGTTTAACTTCGCCTGCAAAGCTAAGTTCGCCTAAGGTTTAACTTCGCCTAAAGTCAAGTTCGATTAGAAAATAAATTAAAAACGATAAGTAAAAGTAAGCTAATACTAGGCCACCAGATTAAATCAGGCGAGTATTGATACGTGTAACTTATACAGTCAGCCGAGCTCAGTTAAAGAAGGGATTTACAACTATCGGAGGAAGAAGCAGAGTTCAGGTGAGTTTCTAGCCCCATTTCCTTGTTATGTTTTCGGGGCTGTGTGCATACTCGATGTGAAGTGTGAATACACTTACCTTAAGTGGTAAGTGTATGCAATAGATGTTATACGAGGTAGCTATTATATAATACTTGTTGGTGCGTGAACGATCTTCGGATATTGCACGCATCGCCAAGGATAGTGATTGCCAAGTGGTTATTAGTGTGTATGAATGCTATGATGTGACTTGCTTATTATGTAAATGATATGAAGCATGTTGTAGACAAGTAGAGGTAGAGCGTGTTAGAAGTGGCAAGAGTGTAGTAAGAGGGTTAGTGGCACGACGATAGTACGTGGTAGGGTAAGCCTATACGTGACTACGTTATTAAAGCGGCAAAGTGGCAAAGTGGCATAACGTTATACGTTATTAAAGTGGCAAAGTGGCATAACGTTATACGTTATTAAAGTGGCAAAGTGGCAAGGTGGTAGGTGTAAATAAGAGGCTAAGTGGTAAGGTAAGCAGCTTAGATAGTGGACTACGTGTATGCGGATACGTATATGATGCATGTAGTGGTTGTATGATAAGTTGCTTAATTAACTAGAACTCACTCAGCGTAGCTGACTTTTAGCATGCACGCAGGTGATCAGACCAAAGAACTAGCATGAGGATGGCACATGGCATGGATTGAACGGCTGGCATCTTAAGATGGAAGAAAAGATGTTTTAAATATAATGATTTGTTTTATAGTATCAGAGAAGAGATTGAATGTTTTGTAACGAATGCTTCAAGTAAACGTTTCCGCGAAAGTTTTAATTAACTCTGATTGCAAGAACTGTGTTTATGAGTAAATCCGACGCTAAAGTAGGGCTACCGGTTCGGGGCCTTACAAGTTGGTATCAGAGCATAAGTTCGAGAGATTTAAGCATCCTACATGCTTAGACTCGAATAGAGAATGGGATTTAAAATGAGAAAGAAAGAAGATGCCAGTTCAAGATAGCCATGTGTCACTCAAGCAAGCTCAGTAAAGGTAAAGTGTATGGTAAATGGTGTATGTTAATGTTGGCTTATTTGCTAAATGAAGAATGAGTGCAGGTTAGGGATATGATTAATTGATCTTAACTGATTAACTGTTTAAGAGTATAAACAAGCAAAAGTGAAATCATGAAGGGAAATATGTAGAACCTGAGGAGTAACTCAAATAGTTAATTACACTTGATCAACGTCATTAACTACTTACCTTACGAATCACGTGCTAAATAATTCCTAGAGTGATAACATTTGTGTTTCCTTAGAGATAAGATAGATGACTGTTACAAAAGAGGCGGACACGAGAAGAATCTGAGGCAGAGCGATATACGAAAACAACATGACTCCAACTGCAAAAAGTAATGAAGAAGTCACGCTTTGAGCTTGTAGTCAGATATGCTAAGAGAGTTGCCAAATTGTCACAAAAGCATCAAAGGAAGCCCTTGGAAAGACGAGACGAGACTTGAGACATCGAGAGCCTCATGGACAAGCTACCTTAAATAGCTAAAACACATGACCACCATTCGATGGCTGCAAAGTCGGGAGTAAGAAGGATAACTCAGAAAGCAAAGGTGATTCAATAAAGTGTGCGATTATAAAGAAAAAGGTATTCCTTTTACAAAGGTATTCCTTTTAAAGAAATAAGCTAGGTTTCGGGGACGAAACCTCTTTAAGGAGGGAAGACTTGTAACATCCCGAAATTTCTAAAGTAATATTTAATATATTATTTTGTCGGGTGAAATAAACGAGTTAGTGGAACGATAATAATAATAGCAAAATATGAAGACTTAGTAGGATAGTTAGATGGGATTAGATAGGGACCAAAAGGAAATATGGGCCTTCGGTCCATGGGCTTAAGGGAGTATAAATACCCCCTTAAACCCCAATCATTTCCATTCCATCCATTTATCCATCCTAATCTCTACACACCCCAAAACACACAACCCGAACCAAGATCCAAAGGCGAGGACCCGAGTTCGTTGGTGCTAGATCGTCGTGACGAACCAAAGCAACAAAACCAGCTCGTGTTCGTAGTTCGACTCATTTACGGTACGTTTATATCGAGAACTTGTTCGTTTAGGTTTGGATTAGTATAGAAATGATAGATCTGTGTTTGTATGGTAAAAATGAATCCAACAAAGCTAAACTTACTGAAAATGGTTACGATTTGATGGGTTAATCGATTGATAAAAGAACCAGTAACCTATATGCCTAAATCGCACCCTTTAAACATCGATGTTAGGTCGATTTGATGGTTGGGGTTTGTAGGCGCTGGTCAGACGATTCCGTGGATACCTAAATCGAGTTATTTGGTTAAGAAACGAAGATGATTAAGGACGAACAGTAGCTGCAGCCGACAACTTCGCCTGCAAGCTAAGTTCGCCTGATGAACTTTGCCTGCGAAGCTAAGTTCGCCTGATGACAACTTCGCCTAAAGCTAAGTTCGCCTAAGGTTTAACTTCGCCTAAAGCTAAGTTCGCCTAAGGTTTAACTTCGCCTAAAGCTAAGTTCGCCTAAGGTTTAACTTCGCCTAAAGCTAAGTTCGCCTAAGGTTTAACTTCGCCTAAAGTCAAGTTCGATTAGAAAATAAATTAAAAACGATAAGTAAAAGTAAGCTAATACTAGGCCACCAGATTAAATCAGGCGAGTATTGATACGTGTAACTTATACAGTCAGCCGAGCTCAGTTAAAGAAGGGATTTACAACTATCGGAGGAAGAAGCAGAGTTCAGGTGAGTTTCTAGCCCCATTTCCTTGTTATGTTTTCGGGGCTGTGTGCATACTCGATGTGAAGTGTGAATACACTTACCTTAAGTGGTAAGTGTATGCAATAGATGTTATACGAGGTAGCTATTATATAATACTTGTTGGTGCGTGAACGATCTTCGGATATTGCACGCATCGCCAAGGATAGTGATTGCCAAGTGGTTATTAGTGTGTATGAATGCTATGATGTGACTTGCTTATTATGTAAATGATATGAAGCATGTTGTAGACAAGTAGAGGTAGAGCGTGTTAGAAGTGGCAAGAGTGTAGTAAGAGTGTTAGTGGCACGACGATAGTACGTGGTAGGGTAAGCCTATACGTGACTACGTTATTAAAGCGGCAAAGTGGCAAAGTGGCATAACGTTATACGTTATTAAAGTGGCAAAGTGGCATAACGTTATACGTTATTAAAGTGGCAAAGTGGCAAGGTGGTAGGTGTAAATAAGAGGCTAAGTGGTAAGGTAAGCAGCTTAGATAGTGGACTACGTGTATGCGGATACGTATATGATGCATGTAGTGGTTGTATGATAAGTTGCTTAATTAACTAGAACTCACTCAGCGTAGCTGACTTTTAGCATGCACGCAGGTGATCAGACCAAAGAACTAGCATGAGGATGGCACATGGCATGGATTGAACGGCTGGCATCTTAAGATGGAAGAAAAGATGTTTTAAATATAATGATTTGTTTTATAGTATCAGAGAAGAGATTGAATGTTTTGTAACGAATGCTTCAAGTAAACGTTTCCGCGAAAGTTTTAATTAACTCTGATTGCAAGAACTGTGTTTATGAGTAAATCCGACGCTAAAGTAGGGCTACCGGTTCGGGGCCTTACAAGTTGGTATCAGAGCATAAGTTCGAGAGATTTAAGCATCCTACATGCTTAGACTCGAATAGAGAATGGGATTTAAAATGAGAAAGAAAGAAGATGCCAGTTCAAGATAGCCATGTGTCACTCAAGCAAGCTCAGTAAAGGTAAAGTGTATGGTAAATGGTGTATGTTAATGTTGGCTTATTTGCTAAATGAAGAATGAGTGCAGGTTAGGGATATGATTAATTGATCTTAACTGATTAACTGTTTAAGAGTATAAACAAGCAAAAGTGAAATCATGAAGGGAAATATGTAGAACCTGAGGAGTAACTCAAATAGTTAATTACACTTGATCAACGTCATTAACTACTTACCTTACGAATCACGTGCTAAATAATTCCTAGAGTGATAACATTTGTGTTTCCTTAGAGATAAGATAGATGACTGTTACAAAAGAGGCGGACACGAGAAGAATCTGAGGCAGAGCGATATACGAAAACAACATGACTCCAACTGCAAAAAGTAATGAAGAAGTCACGCTTGGAGCTTGTAGTCAGATATGCTAAGAGAGTTGCCAAATTGTCACAAAAGCATCAAAGGAAGCCCTTGGAAAGACGAGACGAGACTTGAGACATCGAGAGCCTCATGGACAAGCTACCTTAAATAGCTAAAACACATGACCACCATTCGATGGCTGCAAAGTCGGGAGTAAGAAGGATAACTCAGAAACAAAGGTGATTCAATAAAGTGTGCGATTATAAAGAAAAAGGTATTCCTTTTACAAAGGTATTCCTTTTAAAGAAATAAGCTAGGTTTCGGGGACGAAACCTCTTTAAGGAGGGAAGACTTGTAACATCCCGAAATTTCTAAAGTAATATTTAATATATTATTTTGTCGGGTGAAATAAACGAGTTAGTGGAACGATAATAATAATAGCAAAATATGAAGACTTAGTAGGATAGTTAGATGGGATTAGATAGGGACCAAAAGGAAATATGGGCCTTCGGTCCATGGGCTTAAGGGAGTATAAATACCCCCTTAAACCCCAATCATTTCCATTCCATCCATTTATCCAACCTAATCTCTGCACACCCCAAAACACACAACCCGAACCAAGATCCAAAGGCGAGGACCCGAGTTCGTTGGTGCTAGATCGTTGTGACGAACCAAAGCAACAAAACCAGCTCGTGTTCGTAGTTCGACTCATTTACGGTACGTTTATATCGAGAACTTGTTCGTTTAGGTTTGGATTAGTATAGAAATGATATATCTGTGTTTGTATGGTAAAAATGAATCCAACAAAGCTAAACTTACTGAAAATGGTTACGATTTGATGGGTTAATCGATTGATAAAAGAACCCGTAACCTATATGCCTAAATCGCACCCTTTAAACATCGATGTTAGGTCGATTTGATGGTTGGGGTTTGTAGGCGCTGGTCAGACGATTCCGTGGATACCTAAATCGAGTTATTTGGTTAAGAAACGAAGATGATTAAGGACGAACAGTAGCTGCAGCCGACAACTTCGCCTGCAAGCTAAGTTCGCCTGATGAACTTCGCCTGCGAAGCTAAGTTCGCCTGATGACAACTTCGCCTAAAGCTAAGTTCGCCTAAGGTTTAACTTCGCCTAAAGCTAAGTTCGCCTAAGGTTTAACTTCGCCTAAAGCTAAGTTCGCCTAAGGTTTAACTTCGCCTAAAGCTAAGTTCGCCTAAGGTTTAACTTCGCCTAATGCTAAGTTCGCCTAAGGTTTAACTTCGCCTGCAAAGCTAAGTTCGCCTAAGGTTTAACTTCGCCTAAAGTCAAGTTCGATTAGAAAATAAATTAAAAACGATAAGTAAAAGTAAGCTAATACTAGGCCACCAGATTAAATCAGGCGAGTATTGATACGTGTAACTTATACAGTCAGCCGAGCTCAGTTAAAGAAGGGATTTACAACTATCGGAGTAAGAAGCAGAGTTCAGGTGAGTTTCTAGCCCCATTTCCTTGTTATGTTTTCGGGGCTGTGTGCATACTCGATGTGAAGTGTGAATACACTTACCTTAAGTGGTAAGTGTATGCAATAGATGTTATACGAGGTAGCTATTATATAATACTTGTTGGTGCGTGAACGATCTTCGGATATTGCACGCATCGCCAAGGATAGTGATTGCCAAGTGGTTATTAGTGTGTATGAATGCTATGATGTGACTTGCTTATTATGTAAATGATATGAAGCATGTTGTAGACAAGTAGAGGTAGAGCGTGTTAGAAGTGGCAAGAGTGTAGTAAGAGTGTTAGTGGCACGACGATAGTACGTGGTAGGGTAAGCCTATACGTGACTACGTTATTAAAGCGGCAAAGTGGCAAAGTGGCATAACGTTATACGTTATTAAAGTGGCAAAGTGGCATAACGTTATACGTTATTAAAGTGGCAAAGTGGCAAGGTGGTAGGTGTAAATAAGAGGCTAAGTGGTAAGGTAAGCAGGTTAGATAGTGGACTACGTGTATGCGGATACGTATATGATGCATGTAGTGGTTGTATGATAAGTTGCTTGATTAACTAGAACTCACTCAGCGTAGCTGACTTTTAGTATGCACGCAGGTGATCAGACCAAAGAACTAGCATGAGGATGGCACATGGCATGGATTGAACGGCTGGCATCTTAAGATGGAAGAAAAGATGTTTTAAATACAATGATTTGTTTTATAGTATCAGAGAAGAGATTGAATGTTTTGTAACGAATGCTTCAAGTAAACGTTTCCGCGAAAGTTTAAATTAACTCTGATTGCAAGAACTGTGTTTATGAGTAAATCCGACGCTAAAGTAGGGCTACCGGTTCGGGGCCTTACAAAAGGGTTAATGAGTTAACAATAAAATATTATTAAATAAATCTAATGGAAATTCTGTTAAGAACAGTTAATGAAAGTAAAATTTTTCATTGGACCCCGCTAGGGGCTCTGTCCCTTGGACCCGGTAGGGGCTGCCGCCCCTAGAACCTTGCTGTCAGGGGCGCTGCCCCCGGACTCTCATTCGTTGAGGGTCATAATTAAACTACAAACGCGATATAGGTAGTGATAGTTAATTGATATATGTAATTATTATACAATTCGTCGTGCACAGCTAAAGAAAGGAATAACCATTAATGGTGAATGTAACCGAGCTCAGGTGAGTATCTAGCCCCACTTCATTGTTATGTTTTCGGGGCTGTGTGCATATTCGATGTGATTAGTCAATACACTTACCTTAAGTGGTAAGTGTATG
Organism: Bidens hawaiensis; assembly: GCF_021521415.1. Classification (NCBI taxonomy): domain Eukaryota; kingdom Viridiplantae; phylum Streptophyta; class Magnoliopsida; order Asterales; family Asteraceae; genus Bidens; species Bidens hawaiensis. Next base: position 121,696 of record NW_027505800.1, read on the forward strand.
CCTTCTATGATTTTATTTATGAATGAATGCATGACGGTATGTGAACGATCTTCAGATATTGCATGTACTGCGAGGTAATAGTGTGATATGTGAATGTTTTACGAATGATGTATGAATGATATGTGAAAGTTATGGAGAATGTTAAGTGTATGTGTGAAAGTACATAAGTTTAATATATGAAGACGATAACGTATGGTTGTATGAAGGTTACAGGGTTGCATACCCTAACAATATATGCGAAGGTTACAGGGTTGCATACCCTAACAATATATGCCAAGGTTACAGGGTTGCATACCCTAAAAATATATGCGAAGGTTACAGGGTTGCATACCCTAATAATATATGCGAAGGTTACAGGGTTACATACCCTAATAATATATGCGAAGGTTATAGGGCGTAATGCTCTTTAAAACGTGTAAGTATGTATATAAAGCAAGATAAACATTGAAAGTATGAAAGAAAGAAAGCATGTATGTATGAATGAATGAATGAATGAAAGATAACAGGCTAAGTATGTAATGTGTATCTTTTGATACGTATGTATGTAAGTATGTGAATGTAATGTATGTTGCCTGATTAACTAGAACTCACTCAGCGTAGCTGACTTTTAGTATGCACGCAGGTAAAAAGACCGAGACAACTGTCTTGAGGGGGACACCTGGCAGGATCTGAAGAGGCTGGCATCTGAAGATTTGTCATGATGTTTTGATATTATGATTTAGGTTATGTTTTAAAAGAACAATTATGAATGTTTGTAATGAATAGTTGACCTTTATTATTATTCCGCGAAAGTTTTAATTCACTATGATATTTGGAACTTTGTTTATGAGTAAATCCAATGCTAATGTAGGGAACCAGTCCGCCTTATAATCTATTGGTCTGTACACAATGTCAACAATTGCCAAAGAGATTGAGTCTGAGCTAGAAACAACCCCCAACATAGCTGCCAAGGACTTGAAGAAAAAAATCCATCAGAAGCATCAAATATAGGTTTTAGAAGCCAAGATACGAAGAGCTAAGACAATAGCTCGGAAAAGGAAGGAAAGTGACTACACCAAACAATAACCCTAGTAGTTCCATTAAATTTGATGTCGAACCATGTTCTAACCCTAGCAGTACAACTAGGCAATTCAGAAGAATATATGTATGCTATGCTGCTTTGGTTAGAGGATTTAAATTGCTTGGTAGGGAACTTCTAGGTTAGATGGTTGTTTAATGAAAGGGAAATACCCGGGACAAATTTTAACTACTGTTGGGACATATGGTAACAATTGCTTGTATCAAGTTGCCTTTGCAATAGTGGAAGCAGAATGCACACAGTCATGGACATGGTTCTTAAATAAGTGGGAGATTCCAAAGTCGCCAACCGAGATCTGATGTTTCTTAGGATTGGCCGGCTATTACCGTAGGTTCATTGAAAACTTTTCCCGAATCGTTGTTCCCCTAACTTCTTTGACTTGTAAGAATATCAAGTATGAATGGGGAGCGAAACAACAAAAGGCATTCGATACACTTAAACAAAATCTCACCCAAGCACCTATACTGGCCTTGCCAGAAGGTACTGAGGATTTTGTTGTCTTTAGTGACGCATCACATTCCGGAGTGGGTTGCGTACTAATTCAACCCAAGAAAGTGATCGCTTATGCCTCTCGTCAACTCAAGGTGCACGAAAATAACTACACGACTCACGATCTAGAGTTAGGCGCCATAATCTTTGCTTTAAAGATATTGAGGCACTATCTCTATGGAGTAAGATTTATCGTATATACCAACCATAAGATTTTGAAACATATATTCGATCATAAAGAGCTTAACATGCGTCAACGACGATGGATGGAAACTCTGAATGATTACGACTGTGAGATTATTTATCATGAAGGAAAGGCCAACGTTGTGGCCGATTCCCTAAGTCGTAAAGAACACGAAAAGCCAAAAAGAGTCCGAGCATTAAGGTTAGAACACCAAATAGATTTTATCGAACAAATCAAATCTACTCAAACTCAAGCGATAAATGAAAACAAGATCTCTGACGAAAAACGTAACGGCACCATTGACTCGCTAGTCAAGGGTGATGATGGTATACTAAGAATGAGAAACCGGATTTGGGTACCAAGCGTTGGGGACTTGCGTGAGAAAATTTTGAACGAAGCTCACAAGTCCAAGTACATGATGCACCCCGGTAGTGACAAAATGTATCAAAATCTCAAACCAAACTACTGGTGGAATGGGATGAAAAAGGACATCGCTTCGCATGTGACGAAATGTTTAACTTGTTTAAAAGTCAAGGCTGAACACCAAAAGCCTTCGGGATTGCTTCAGCAACCCGAACTTCCCGTATGGAAGTGGGAGTTAATAACCATGGATTTCATCACAAAACTCCCAAAGACGACTCGAAATCATAATGCTATTTGGGTTATCGTGGACCGATTAACAAAGTCCGCACAATTCATACCCATCAATGAGTCGTATTCAATGGATAAACTAGCGCGCATCTATGTGAACAACATCGTTGCTTTGCATGGAGTACCGTTGTCCATAATTTCTGATCGAGACAGCCGTTTCACGTCTCACTTCTGGAAAAGCTTCCAACAAGCGCTTGGTACGAAATTAAACCTTAGTACTGCCTATCATCCACAAACCGATGGGCAAAGCGAAAGGACGATTCAAACGTTGGAAGATATGCTCCGCGCTTGTGTGATCGACTTAGGTGGAAGTTGGGATGACCACTTACCCCTAATGGAATTCTCATATAATAATAGCTATCACACGAGTATTCAAGCCGCACCATTAGAGGCGTTGTATGGTCGAAAATGTAGGACGCCCGTGTGCTGGTCTGAAACTGAAGATAATCAATTATCTGGACCCGAAGTAGTCCAAGAAACCACCAACAATGTTCTACAAATCCGCGAACGACTTAAGACGGCACGTGATCGCCAAAAGAGTTATGCCGATGTCCGTCGTAAGCCGTTAGAATTTAATGTTGGTGATAAAGTTCATTTGAAAGTTTCGCCATGGAAAGGCGTAGTTTGCTTCGGAAAGAAAGGAAAGCTAAGTCCTCGACTTGTTGGACCCTTCGAGGTACTCAAACGAATTGGAACTGTTGCATACCGATTGCAACTACCCGAGGAAATGCAAGGGATACACGATGTATTCCGCGTCTACAATCTGCAAAAATGTTTAGTCGACGAATCTCTTTCGATGCCATTAAAAGATGTAGAAATAAACGAGAATTTAAAATTTATCGAAAAACCAATTCAAATAGAAGATTCGAAAACAAAGAAATTAAAAAGAAGAACATTGAAAATCGTGAAAGTAAAATGGGACTCGCGAAGAGGACCCGAGTATACAAGGGAACTCGAATCCGAAATGAAGAAGAAATACCCCCACTTGTTCTAACGAAGCAATCTCGAGGACGAGGTTTATCAAGGTGGGGAGAAAGTAACATCACGAGAAATTCGAGTTAAAAACAACAAATTTCCAGAGCCAAGGGACCAAATCTGCCAAATTCCAAACCTTAGGGTTCAAAATAAAAATTCTGGTTTTCTTGATCCATCGCGATACGCGATGGATCAGAAGGGAATCCATCGCATATCGCGATGGGTTGTCTGACAACTTGATACGTGGATTGCCACGCGACCACACACGGCATGTTAGTCGCCACGTGTCAACACGTGGCACACCGTCTGCCACGTGGCAGACCTATATGGTGACTGTCTGAAGCTACGTCGCGATACGCGACGGGCTTCTCAAAGGCCATCGCGTATCACGATGGGCCTTCAGATATTGTCTATAAATAGCGTGGTCGGGATCTCACTTTTGCACACCAAATCAACTATCCTCTCTCTCTCTCTAAAACATCTCTCTAGAAACCGACAATCATATCCTCGATCCACCTCGAAGTGCGTGCCCAATTCTTTGTTTTCCGTGCCATAACCTCGATAATCGTGCCATCTCCCGACGATGTTCCGAACAAGAAGGTGTTATCATTCCAACGTCCCGACGACTCGCCTCGTGAAGCGTGCCGGCGTGAGAAAGAGTATTGGTGTACCTTGAGTTGCGTGCAAGAGAAAGTGTTGATCAAAGAAGATAAGGGAAAACAAAGCGGCAACGAAGTACTGCTCGATTGTAGGGTTGATAAAGCCAAGTGAAGGTAGGCATAATGCCCAAATAAAATAATAATAAAATATTGTAAAGGCTTAAAACCAAAGTCGAGAAAATACTCGATACTTCGATAAACAAAAGGAAAATATAACAAAGAAAAGAAAAGAAATAAAATATGAATAAGATACATATATGTGTGAATATATTCTTTGTTATAAAATTATTATTTAAGTAATAAATAATTATTCTTAAATAATAAATAAAAGAAAGATATACGTTTTTTAAATAAGAAGAAACGTAGGATTTTAAAAAAAAATAAATAAGATATCTATAGGTTATCTTATAAAGAAAGCAAGAAAGATATTTTAAACTAAAGGTTTAAAAAGAAAAGAGATTACTTTATAAACTAAAGGTTTTTAAGTAAATCGAGGTGGCGATTATAAAATTAATACTAAAGGTCTTAAGCCGGATTGTATACCCGACTAATAAAGAGTTATACTCGTGCTATAGGTACGAGATAGCAAGGGAAAGACCCTCGGACGGTGTTTGAAGCCGATCCAAATTGAAAAGGTGAATACGCCCCAAACTTTCTAAACTTGTTTTCAAACGAGTCAAAAGTGTTATGTGAAAAAGTTTACATGAGACTATGTGTCTCTAAAACATTTATAAACAAGAGTAAAAACGCTAGCCTTCAGGCTATAGTATACGTTTGTCTGGATCCTTACATATGTGGTAAAATGCGGTGGGCACATCGCACCACACTTGATTATAGTACGCTCGCCTGCGGGGAGTAATGACCATATGTATATTTATGGTACCTAAGTAATGTCGAACGCTACGGTGTTTGCTAAGGTGCTTAGAGTAGAGACTCGAGTTTATAAATTGTATTGTTTATAAAATAATAATAAAATATTGTAAAGACTTAAAACCAAAGTCGAGGAAATACTCGATACCTCAATAAACAAAAGGAAAATATAACAAAGAAAAGAAATAAAATATGAATAAGATACATATATGTGTGAATATATTCTTTGTTATAAAATTATTATTCAAGTAATAAATAATTATTCTTAAATAATAAATAAAAGAAAGATATACGTTTCTTAAAGAAGAAGAAACGTATGGTTTTAAAGAAAATAAATAAGATATCTATAGGTTATCTTATAAAGAAAGCAAGAAAGATATTTTAAACTAAAGGTTTAAAAAGAAAAGAGATTACTTTATAAACTAAAGGTTTTAAAGTAAATCAAGGTGACGATTATAAAACTAATACTAAAGGTCTTAAACCGGATTGTATATCAGACTAACAAAGAGTTATACTCGTGCTATAGGTACGAGATAGCAAGGGAAAGACCCTCGGACAGTGTTTGAAGCCGATCCAAATTGAAAAGATGAATACGCCCCAAACTTTCTAAACTTGTTTTCAAACGAGTCAAAAGTGTTATGTGAAAAAGTTTAAATGAGACTACGTGTCTCTAAAATATTTATAAACAAGAGTAAAAACGCTAGCCTTCAGGCTATAGTATACGTTTGTCTGGATCCTTACATATGTGGTAAAATGCGGTGGGCACATCGCACCACACTTGGTTATAGTACGCTCGCCTGCGGGGAGTAATGACCATATGTATATCTATGGTACCTAAGTAATGTCGAACGCTGCGGTGTTTGCTGAGGTGCTTAGAGTAAAGACTCGAGTTTATAAATTGTATTGTTTTAACTTGATTATTCCTAAGCCACGATAGGCCGGACCTAAGTTATGTCTCGAGGGTAATCAAGTAAAGAAAAATATTTTAGGGTCAACATATTCACCAGCATTCGTTGCTGACGTATTTTCTAACATTTTGCATGTAATCAAGATTAGGGCTTGAAGAACGAAGGGCTCAAGAATCCGATGGCTCAGATATTTCTTGTTAAACTTAATTGTTAATTAATGGTGGTTTTGTAAACTTTAAACAAGTAAAACTTATATGAGACTTTTAGTCTCATCTTTTGTATTGTAAATATTTACAACTTTAATCCACATGTTTTATAAGTCTTCCGCTATTAACTCGCAACTCTGATTTAATTACAAATGTGGTACCCACTGTTGGTCGCACTCCTAGGCTTTATATTAGAGCGTGGCAGTGGGGCTCGTGAAAACGCGCGTAACAAATTTTGGATCAAAACATAAAACGTGATTGTTGTACAGAATAGCGAAGTCATGACTGTTAAAAGAAACGTAAAAATAAATTTTAAAAGAAAAAAAACTTATGAATGTTTTATTGACTTGTTCGAGTACTCTTAGATTAAGTGTATATTATTTACATTTGACATCATATTGAACAAAATTAAAATCTAAAGGTAGATAAAAGTAAAATGTCGCAACGGTATGTTCGGGATTTTATAAACGTCATATTGTAAAAGTTATAAAAGAAAAAAATATATATTCAATATTAAACGTAGTAATAAAATAATTATAAAGAAATTGATTCCTTATTTTTGGTTGATTATAATTTTATTGTTTGTAAGAAATATTTATTTGCGTTCGTTTACGTTTGTTCTATTATGTTCCTTTTAACTTTGTTTTTGTTCAATCACTTTCGAGAACGGGTCGTTTAGGTTTTAAACGAACGAATATGAACATAGTCATTTTTTAATGAATGAACATGAACACAAAATTCCGTTAGATAATATCAACACGTCATAAAGTTAGCCAAATTCTTCAACCTGTCCGCAACCAAACCGGATTCAAACACAAAACTCATCGAACAATTTCCGGATCTAGCCAAATATTCAACTATGAAAATAAAAATTATAAACAGGTTATGCAAATATCTTACCAACTCTAACTACAAGACATTAATTATATCAGTCCATGAAATGCTAGCCAATAATTGAATAAATCAAAAATTCAAACCTAAAGATTGTATAGTATTATATTAATGGACAAATATCATAAAAACAATCAACTACTGTATCTTATTTTTCTCACAAAGGTCCGTCCATTTTTTTTCAAATTAATATCCATATACTTATTATTTTTGAATGTAATTGTTAAATTATTTTAAAACATTACTGGAAAGTCGGTTTCTGATTATTTTCTTTCATATTTTAGTCCGGTCTAACCCTAAGTCGAGATATCTTTATAGCCTAGCCACCAAGGATGATTTTGGAGTCATTATTCACCATCTTAACACCTTCTAATCACTAATTCTTTCATGGTTTCATTATTCCAACCCATAATTGAGCTAAGCATGATGCAGAGGCAAGGCTAAACCATTTGTGACCAATTAAGGCGTCGAGTTTACTTATGAACTAAATATTTTATGATTGTTGCCGGTATTTGGATTTACTTTTGATCAATCTTTTGGTTGATTGAACTATATGTTCGTTTGTATTAGTTAAATAATTGTTTTTTGGGAGTTACGTTTATCATCAATTATTTAGTTTTTGTTCGTCAACATTTTGGATTAAGTACCTATCCTAATTGAACCATTTACCATTAATCATTGATGATGCTGGTTTTATATTAACGAACTGGTAATTAGGTAAACCGCGTTCAGTTGTGGCAATTCGTTGGATTAGGTTCTATGAATCATCATAATCAAATTTATGTATCTAGTAATTATTTTCCTATTCTAATAAACGAATTATGTCTATGTGATCACCCAATTGGTATAAGTTTGGTAAGTCAGTTCATTGTATTACCTAAACCTCAAGCGTTGTCACTGTTTTCTCTAATAGTTTACAACCAAATCAAATCTTTAAAACTGTTTGACATCGTTTGTCCTAGGGGTGAGTAGAAAAACGAATTAACCAAAATGAAACCGAATAATAAAAAAAACCGAACCGAAGCATTAACTGACAGTTAACTTTTTAGTTTATCGAAAACCTATTTTTAGGTTTAGCTTAGGTTATCCATTTAAAAAAAACGAACCGAACCGATTAATCGAACCTATGTTTTCTACATATTTTTTTAAGATGTTATAACCGAAAACAAAACACCAAAAAAATTAAATTGACGGTGATGAAGATTGAGTCTAAATTTTGAAGATGAATAAGATAATGAATGAAGATTCATGACAAACTTTTAGTGTTTTTTTATAAAATCTTTGTTGAATTTTAAACTATATTACTCAAACAACTTTGTATTTGTTTGGTTTCACGTAACACGTGCCTATTTTGTATTTTGAATTCAATATGTATATATATATATATATATATATATATAGGTTTAAGTTCAAGAGAGAAATGATACTATTACAAGAAATGTGAGAAGTGAATATAGACAACTAGTTTTGTTTTAAGTTTTAAATGCTTAAAAATAAAAAAAAAAGATGTAAGTACAACAATAAATGCACCCCCTCTCTCTCCAATTAATACAACTAATATAATCATAATAAATTTATCTCTAATTAACATATCTAACTAATTTAACTATAGTAATTAAAAAGATAAAAACAATACTTCAGTTTTATTTTTTATTTACACATTCTTCATTTTATTTAACATAAATACAATTTATTCATATAATATCATTTCTTTATACTGTAAAAATAATTTTCACTCAATATATTAGCATATATCAACGTATTTTTTAATACTAAATATCAAAACATAATATATATATATATATATATATATATATATATATTCAATTGGTATGCCTATAAAAATTATTGTCATAAATAATAATAAAAAAATATCATACAAATGTGTCCATTAAATGTAAACAATAAATATACAACATACACAAAGTTATATAACCTACACTTGTTTTGAGTAATAAAAACGTACAACATACAAAAAACATATAACTTACATATGTAATTCGACATCAACAATTATATAAACTACACAAAGACACACACACACACACACACACACACATATATATATATATATATATATATATATATAAGGTACTCTAATTTTTTGAATTCTTTTTTTTTTGTAATGTCTACTCACAACAAAAAAACGAAAACCAAATAATCGAGTAAGCAAAAACCGATCGGTTGGCATTCTAAAATAACCTATAACTTTGGTTTAGGTTTGGGTTTCACCGGCTAACCGAACCGAACCGTTCTCACCCCTAGTTTGTCCGCTTAGAATAATTAATTAGCAAAAGTGATTGTGACTTGTCCTTTCCACTGATTCTCCGCTCAAACGACGTTACTTACATGTACTAGTTATATGTATTTAAGCTTAATAAATATTTGTTTTTTTTAGCATGACATCTACATCAATAATCTCTAACATTATTTTCCTTGATCGACAAGTTAATTCAATAACACTAAAAATACCAACAAAAGCTGAAATGAAGCGAAAAGTTGAATGTTTTTAAAACCATGTTTCTCAATAACTCAATTACCAGTGCTGTTATATATTGAAAAATAAAGCTGTAGCTTCTAGATTAATTGTTGGTATTGTGAAGATAACATTGATGATTGCCACTTTACAAAATTGAAGAATTAATGTATTCCTTGTGGTAGGATAATAAAAAGAGATTATGGAGCTTATATAGAGCAAATTAGTGCCGTTATAATGTTTGTTAGTAATTGTATTCGGATCGGATCGTGATTGTATGCTCTTTGAGGATGATTATTATGAGTTATTTTCAAGTGGTTTTGTTCGGAAATGATCCATCATGTTGGAATAATCCCAATCTCGTTAAATATCCCGTTAGTTTATTATAGTTTAGTTAAACTTTGTTAAATAGCCAGTTAACAAAGTTATGGTGTAAATTGTAATTAGTTAATAGTTTGTGTGAATATTGTAAATATGAAAATGTGATACGTTGCGACGGTTGACGGAATAACCGTCGGTGGGTATAAATACCACCACCGACCACCATTGAACATCATCAATTGAAGACAAAATCAATAATAAAGAATCGTTCATATTCAATTGTGTTCAAATATATTTTCGTTTAATTTCTGCATATTGTGTTAATCGATTCTGAAGGCCATCAATTTGGTATCAGAGCAAGGCACGAAGAACACAAACCATCACCCAAAATTGAAACCCTAAATCGCTGTAAAACCTTAGAACATCTGCAATTGATTCCATAATCTCAAAGGATTGTTGAATACCAAATCACAGAGGTGTGATTAACAGAAGGGACAATCTGAAATAACAGAAGATATACTTACCGATCATAATATTTCTGGCGAGAAGAAAAGGATAACCATAGCATCGACGGAAGTTGTGTAAAGCACGACAAATAATTTTGGTCAGACTTGGCCTAAAGTAAAAAAGGGGAAAATTTATTTTGCCTTAAATAAAATCACGTTAAAAGGGAAACATAAAAGAATTCATATTAGTTTAAGGAAAAAAATTATTAATTCAATAAGGAATTAAGTAAATTATATTTGGAAAGGTATCTTTCAAAACAAATAATAAAAGAGGTCAAGAAACAGGAGGTTCAATATTTTCGATTCAAGAAATAATTGGTCACGGGCAGTTTAGTAGAGGTGTGATCAAGCAACCGAAAGAACCATGGGCAGTTTCTAGCAAGTAACAGGAGGTCAGAGATTCGATCTAGGAAGAAATTGATCAAAAGCAATTTGGCAGAGATTTGATCAAATCCAGTGGTGACCGAAAGACCAGTGGGCTGTACTCGCAAGTATATATAATTCAACCGAAAGCAAAAGTAAAATTTGAATAGTGACACATCAAGTCATATCAATATTGGGAGAAGGAAAAAGACTCAATCAATGGCTAGCAAGAATAATGAATCCGTGAAGGAAGCAGGACCATCAACGACGCTACAATGCCCAATTTTGAATTCAACAAATTATACAATTTGGGCGGTAAAAATTATAGCAATTTTTGATGTTCATGGAATCTCGGAGGTACTCGAAGAAGAAGATGCAGTTGATGCTAAGAAAAATAGAATGGCTATCGCATATCTTTCAAGCAATGCCCGAAGAAATTGTTCTTCAGGTTGCTCATCATAAGAAAGCATCAGACATATGGGCAGACTTAAAGGCTCGTTTTGTGGGAGCAGACAGGGTTAAAGAGGCTAGATTACAAACTCTTGAATCGGAGTTTGAAGCCTTGAAAATGAAAGACACGGACACTATCGATGACTTCACAGGAAAAATTAGTCAACTCGTGTCACAAGCCAACAACCTTGGATCCACAATCGATAATAAAAAATTAGTCCGAAAACCACTTAAATCTGTACCAAAGAAGTACATTCAGATTGTTGCTGCGATTGAGCAATTTGCAGATTTGAATACTATGTTGTTTCAAGAAGCCATCGGAAGGTTAAAAGCATATGAAGAACACATCAAGGAGTCAACCGAGGAAGAAGACAAACATAATAAACTTATGTTCACCAACACATCTGGAAAAGAAAAGTTTAAAGAACATAAGTGTAAGCATTGTGGCAACTGGAGCTCAAACCAAGGAAACTTAGGACAAGGCCGGGGTAAAGGTCGTTGGTCTGGGAAAAGTAAAGACGGTGAAAAAGCTCATAAAGACAAAGGCCATGGAAGGTTAGGCGAACCTATCCGTGAAGATAAAAGTCATGTGAGATGCCATAAGTACAACGAGCTCGGACATTATATAAGTGAATGTCCAAAATGGAAGGATCACGAGGCTCATCTCGTTTGGAGTCAAACTACACTACTATGAAGAAATAGCAAGTCATAATACAAGATCGAGATTAAGGGGGTGATTGTTGGAATAATCCCGATCTCGTTAAATATCCCGTTAGTTTATTATAGTTTAGTTAAACTTTGTTAAATAGTCAGTTAACAAAGTTAGGGTGTAAATTGTAATTAGTTAATAGTTTGTGTGAATATTGTAAATATGAAGATGTGATACGTTGCGACGGTTGACGGAATAACCGTCGCTGAATAACCGTCGGTGGGTATAAATACCACCACCGACCACCATTGTACATCAATTGAAGACAAAATCAATAATAAAGAATCGTTCATATTCAATTGTGTTCAAATATATTTTCGTTTAATTTCTGCATATTGTGTTAATCGATTCTGAAGGCCATCACATCATACTGCAACATATAATCTAGTGAAACTGCAGTGCAATGCACTTAGTCATCGCACATGATGTATTTCAGGAATCTAAAAGTCGTGTCAAACACCTAAACACGACGTAATTGTGTGTTGAATCGAATATGAGCTCAATTAGAAAAATAAAATGTTTTAACTATTTTTAGCATATTAATACTTAAAGATTCATGAACGAGGTCAAAGAATCTAAAACTAATATGCAAATTCTATACGGTGATGAATTCATTTTCATTTAAACCGTTTTTTCTTCGTAAGCGGAATACACATGTTTTGGTGTTTTTAGCTTCATTAGGATTTACAGTTAAAGATTTTAGACACAGATACCTGAAAAAACCTTATGTTGTTGATTTAGTGGGTGAACTTACTATGAAAAGTTTTGTAGATTTTCTCTAAGGTTAGGTCAAAAGTGAATGCATTATTCTTTTGTTGCTAAATGTATGTTTATTTCGTTGTTAATTGCAATTTAACACTATTTTGCTGGATTCGACCCTCATATTTATTTTCTGGCAACTCGCACACCGGCATGTGAAAACTCTTGACAATTTGAGCCATACCGTTAAGTCAACCGTTGGTTGAATATTTATTAAGACGAGGCCTGGGAAAAAACCGTTATTTCACACGTAACCCTAAACTTATAATAAATTATTATTATTTTCAATCTCTCCCAAAAAAACCCACCTTCAACTCCACATGACGGTTCGTGCCCGTCTACTTTCGATTCAAAACTTTTATGACCCGTAATCAAACCACGTCCATATGGACAACATGTGTGTTTAATTTTTGGGTGACAATGGTGAGTGTGGTGGTGGTGGTGGTGGTGGTGGTGTAGAGAGAGACAAAATGAGGATGCAATTTACAATAACATCAAATCATAGAGTTACATACTACAGGGATATGATAGTCTTTTCACTCGAATTTAACTGTCAAAGAAGGTTGACTTGATGGGTGGGCTCAAAGTGATGCACCTTGAAGATGTCAGGGTGCGGGTTGCCCGAAAATGGATATGAGGGTCTGCAAACAATGTTGACCACAATGATGCAAATTATAATTAACACTTTCATTAATCTTGATGTTTTATACTTCCAACTCGGTCAACCAGGGCGAGGGAAGGAATTAAAAAAGAAATACCACGTACATGTAAATTACTTTTAGGAATAATATGGAGAACTGAGTGTAGAATGTAACTTGCTTATTGAATTTGTGATCACATTTATATAAATTATTATATGATAAATATTTCGGGAATTACATTGTAATCGATGCATAACCTTAATAGATTATAAATGCAACTACGTAGAGAAGATCTCACTAATTATTGTTAAATAAATCATACCTTGTCCATACACATTAGTTCATAAAATCCAAAAACATTTAACTTGCAAAATAATTGGATTATTCAAGGTGTCTTCAACAATTGTAAATGCAAAGACAATAAAGGTCCCCTGGAGTTGGGGAATTATGATCTACGCATTCTCCATCTCCAGTAGGGTATTTCGCACGACATTTTTGCATACAATCCTTAATTGTACAACCATGCATGTACAAGACATTCGGGCATGTACGTATCTGAGCATCGACCACTAAAACTCCCACCGAAAAACAAACATATTTGTATAGTGCTAGTCAAGTTAAAACTTATTTATCTAAGAAAGGATTTAATCACGGAAGTATAAAGAAAACTAATTAACAAACCTGTAATAACAAACATGAGAAACACCAAGCAAGAGTATGTAGACTTAGCCATGTTTACGCTCAAACACGAAAACGCTGAACCGTGGAGTTTTAAAGTGGTTTTAATTTGAGTATTGGGCATGTTCAATTCGTTTAAATAGGCGACTTGTGTGTCTTATTTTCTTTATTTTTTTAGTGAATATAGTTCTTTTTTAGTATATTTAATGCAAAGATAACTGTGAAATCTTATATTTAATGCAAAAGATAACTTTGAAATCTTATAATGTAAAGGAGGTTGTGCATCATGTGGATACCCCTTCCGGGTACTTCAACATGAGTTGGCACACCAATATGTTTGTGGCCCATTGATAAAAGCAGAGCCTTTAAGACACATGAGTTTAGAGGTAATGATTTTAAATTCTACGTATAACAATGATTAAAAGAAATTAACCGTAACAAAAAAAATAAAAATGAGTGGGCACGCCACCGACATTGCGGTACCCGTTAAAAGATTTTTTAAAACTATTGTTATTTCTATATTGGAGTATTGGATTTTAATAATCCCAATTGAATGGTATTGACCGATAATAATCTCTATTCATTTTATCGCCACTAGCAGTCCCATATTTTAAAAGGTTGCCCCCAATAGCCCCCCCCCCCCCCATATTTTAAAAGGTTGCCCCCATATTTTAAATGCCCCCAATTTTAAAAGGTTGACGGAGCCATTGTTCGAACAATGGCCCCCAATTTTAAAAGGTTGCCCCCATGTTCGAACATTGGGCATGTTCGAGCCATTGGGCATGTTCGAACAATGGCTCCGTCAACTTATATTTTAAAAGGTTGCCCCCATATTTTAAAAGGTTGCCCCCATATTCAAAGGCTTTTATTTATTTGAGAGAAAAAAGAAGACTATGCCTTCGCCATATGAAATATGAATATGAATATTAAGTAATAATAGCATGGCACTTTGAATTCGATATAAAAAAAAATTTTTGTTTTCACAACATTAGCTTATGTATCGAGAGAGTAATATGATAAAAACGTATTTCCTATTTTCTTATTTTGGAAGTCCAGTTCAGCGTCACAAACTTTTTTCACACCAGAGGTCTCTTAACAATATTTCTATTTATGTTATGGAGCGAAAAAAAATTCTTTTTTCCTTAGTTTATTTATTATTTGATCAAATAAAAAGCAACTTTGGGATTGCTGAATGACAGACAAATCACAGACAAAAAAATATAATAAATATATATAGCAACGGAGCCATCATAGTATTTTTGAATTCCTCCGAAAGGAAGGGTGGTAAGTTGATCATTTACCGATCGGGGTATATTGGGATTTATTTTCGTTACACCGTGCGGATTGAAGTACCCTACATTAGTGAATCCCAATTTTAAGTTGATCGTGGTAAGTTGGGCATGTTTTAAGCAATAATAAGAAAAACTAGAAACCCTATAGGTCACTAATTTGACGGAGTGGCGATAAAATGAATATGTTGACTGCTAATTGGGGGCATTTTCTTAAACAATAAGAAAAATATGGGGGCATTTTCACTAATTTGAAAATAAATTGTGGTATATTGTGGCGTCAACTTATTATTTGCGCCGAATAGCAGAGCAAGTACAAGTATTAGTAGCATAACAAAAACGCGTTCCTCGTCATTAATATGTTTGCTCGCAGCAATTGTGGCCTCTCGGTAGAATCGATGACTGCATCTTTGATGCACTGCTAGTACTAGTACATCTGAGAATTCTTTTGCCGGATTTATACTATACCAGGAGATATTATGGGAAAGATTTACAGTAAACTGGAGTACGGCTAAGGAATGGGAAACGTAGGCTGAGCCTTTCATTGTCAACAACGTAAAATAGGCTTAGTATACCTTACTTAGACCTAGTCTTCTCTTTCGATAGAAAATCCTCCATTGGGATTGGATTCTAATACTAATAAAAGTAATATACCAAGACCCTTCTATTCTAAAGAAAATTCCTCTACATTCTCTTACATCTGACTACTTGTGACTACTTGTTCTATTCTAAACCACTAATAAAAAAGAGACAAAAGGACATATTCATAAAAAAGGGAAATTCAATCTATTCTATAAAGATAATCAAATAGAAAGGATAATAAAAATCGATTTCAATTTCGACCAATTTATAATAACTTTATAATAACTAATAATTTTATACTAATAAATAGAATTCAAAATTCGAAAAAAAAAAATGAGAATTCTATTTAGAATCCCTTTTCTTTAGAGAGAATTCTCGGTAAGATTGAGATGAAAACAAGAGAATTTGGATAAGAGCAATAGTTAGCTAAAAAAAAGCAAAAGTTATGTACTAAAAATAGGATTTTAATCGATGAATCTTGAAAGGAACCACGCCCCGCAAAAGGAAACTAGATGGTTGGACCAAAAGGAAAGCAATTCTTACTTTAACTAAACAGTTATGAACGATTTCAAAATTTCAAGTTGAATTGACTAATCCGGTATATTTTCCACGTTTATAGGAGTGCATCTATGTTTCTGCTTTACGAATATGATATTTTTTGGGCATTTCTGATAATATCAAGTCTTATTCCTATTTTGGTATTTTTCATTTCGGGATTTTTAGCTCCGATTAGCAAAGGACCGGAGAAACTTTCTAGTTATGAATCAGGTATAGAACCAATAGGCGACGCTTGGTTACAATTTAGGATCCGCTATTATATGTTTGCTCTAGTTTTTGTTGTTTTTGATGTTGAAACGGTTTTTCTTTATCCATGGGCAATGAGTTTCGATGTATTAGGTGTATCTGTATTTGTAGAAGCTTTAATTTTTGTGCTTATCTTAATTGTTGGTTTAGTTTATGCATGGCGAAAGGGAGCATTGGAATGGTCTTAGCTCCCGAATATTCAGACAATAAAAAGAAAAACGGAAAAATTGAGATAGTTATGAATTCCATCGAGTTTCCCTTATTTCATCGAACAACCCAAAATTCAGTTATTTCAACTACATTAAATGATCTTTCAAATTGGTCAAGACTCTCTAGTTTATGGCCGCTTCTCTATGGTACCAGTTGTTGCTTCATTGAATTTGCTTCACTAATAGGCTCACGATTCGACTTTGATCGTTATGGACTAGTACCAAGATCGAGCCCTAGACAAGCGGACCTTATTTTAACAGCCGGAACAGTAACAATGAAAATGGCCCCTTCCTTAGTGAGATTGTACGAGCAAATGCCTGAACCAAAATATGTTATTGCTATGGGAGCATGTACAATTACAGGGGGGATGTTCAGTACTGATTCGTATAGTACTGTTCGTGGAGTCGATAAGCTAATTCCTGTAGATGTCTATTTGCCGGGCTGTCCACCTAAACCAGAAGCAATTATAGATGCTATAACAAAACTTCGTAAGAAAATATCTCGAGAAATCTATCCAGATAGAATTATGTCTCAGCGAGAGAATCGGTGTTTTACTACCAATCACAAGTTTCAGGTTGGGCATAGTATTCATACTGGAAATTATGATAAAGGATTCCTTTATCAACCGCCATCTACCTCAGAGATTCCTCCTGAAACATTTTTCAAATACAAAAGTTCAGTATCTTCCCACGAATTAGTAAATTAGACAGGATTCCTTTGCACAGAATAAAAGTTGTGGCTCAATCTTCAGAAATTTTATCGGAAATCTGAAATACTTATACCTACAAAAAAATGCGGGAGAGATAAAAAAGATGCAGGGTAATTTGTCTGCTTGGCTAGTTAAGCATGCGCTAATTCATAGATCTTTGGGCTTTGATTACCAAGGAATAGATAAAAAAGATGCAGGGTATTTCTTTATCTTTTGCACAAAATTGGGGTTGGGTTAGGTTGGAGTTTTTAACCAGACTCGTGTTATGATACAAAATTCACTAGAATTGGATATACCAAAGAAGGGTAGTATAATTAACTCGTTGATTTCGGACAGGAAAAGAGGAAAATTCCATATGAATTTGACTACGAAGAGTAATGAGGAAAAGTTGGTTTTTTTATCCACAACTAGAAAAAGATCAATTGGGTCCATTGAAATGAAATGTGTTTTTGCTTTCCCAATGAATGGGCTTATAGGAATGATTGTCTTTTGATGAAGCAATCAGTCAGTTAAAACAATAACGAGGAAAATCAAATAAAAAAAGAGACAATTTTTTGTATTCGAATATTTATTCGTTTTTTTTTTTTTGAATTGTTTGAATTGTATAGGGCTCTAGGGCTATACGGACTCGAACCGTAGACCTTCTCGGTAAAACAGATCAAACTTATTATTATCAAAATGATATGAACTGTTTCAAAGACCCAACATGCATTTTTTGTGCATTGGGCTCTTTCATTAACTGATAGAAATATCAGCTAGTCCGCCATTTTTATTTTTGACAGAAAAATAAGAAGATGGCTCCATGTGCTCTGAGTCATTATGTTGATTCAGATTCAGGAACACTACCAAAGTTTTTCAAGGGGGGTTATCTTGACGTAGGTTTGCCTCTGGCCTAGA